>NW_021163230.1:0-125000 GCF_004324835.1 Dendronephthya gigantea | reverse complement strand
ACGGAGTTCGAGTTGAAGTGGTCAATTCTGCGTCATGCTTATCCTCACAAACCTGGTGGAAAGCGTTGTAATCTCTGCATTGAAGAAAAACTTTGCCTTATGAAAGCTGATGAGCATATACTTTTAAACAAAAGATCAGAACTATATGCTAAATGCCGCCATCGCGATAAATTTTATGCTGGAAATTTCAAACGCACGCGCAAACATTAACAGTGCGCGTGAGCCGACCGTTAATCACGCAATCCAACGAACTGAATTTAATCGCCTGAAGATCGAGATAATCGTGAAACTCAGAGTAGCGATAGCTAAATAAATTCATTTTAAGACTTAATTTCATCTACTTAATTCGCTCTACTATAACATCTTATAGTATTGAGCACTCTTTTGTCTTTTCGAACAACAAGATTATACTTATATATATATATATATATATATATATATATATAATATAATATATATATATATAAATATATATATATTATATATATATATATATATATATATAAAAGGGCACGAGAATGCATGTAAATAACGTAACACGAACGCTGTGACTTATTGAGAGAGCGAGATTATGTGGTATTTGTTTGAAAAGCCCGTTCTGTACTGCAACGATCGTACAATGTTTCGTACAATGTATCAAAAGTAGAAACATCAAAATATATAAAAAAACCCAATATCTCTAGAATAAATCACAAAAATGCGTTGTTTGAACGTGTCAAAGTGATGAACAATGGAATTCTTGAAAACTGTATCGAGCCACCTTAAATGTTACTTTAAGTTAAAGTTACTATGAAAACAGTGGGCCACCGTTAATTCCTAATAATTTGCTGAAACACTCATGGCTTTCATGAACTAAGAATCTTCATTCGCTAAACAGCCATTATATAGAGCGAGACTCACTGCATTGCATGGGATGGACTAAAAAGAACTTACATCAGCGTTCGATTCTATTCAACCAATCACTTTTTTTAGGCAAATTAGAACTGTTGTGCGTTTTTATACTTTTACACATTTTTTACAATTTTGACTACGTATACATAAAGTTCTACGATAAAATGTTCGAATTTAAAGTGCCTATATCACTCGTGGGATCTTCATGCATTTGAAAAGAACGTAAAAAGTTAGTTCATATAATACAAAACGTTTTTTGGTTTAGTGCAATAATTTCGAAGATACAAGCCTCTAAACTACATGCGGTTCCTGAGTCCCAGGCCCCTGTAAACAATGGGCAGTTTCAAATTGAATAGCCGTATTTAAACCCAGGGGGTTAGGACTCAGGAACCGCAAGTAGTTTAAAGGCTTGTATCTTCGAAATTACTGCACTAAATCAAAAAACGTTTTTTAATATATTAACTAACTTTTTACGTTTTTTTCAAATGCATAAAGATCCCACGAGTGATATAGGCACTTTAAGCAGTAAATTGAGATAATAGAGTGGTCAATTAGAATAAAATTTCCGGCAATGGTGTCAAAAATGTTTGCACGAATGGAGTCGCTTTGAATACTTAAAGTGGGTTAACAGTATTTAATATAAAGCAATTCATAAAATAGGCAATCGAGTCAGTTTGTTCTGGCATTTTCTTATAATAAGACATCAAACTGCATTGCTTGTATATATGAGTGACCTGAGACGAAAAGTAGGGGATGTATACAACCAGTGTTTGCGAATAAAAAATTGGAGCAGCAATGCATCACGTATAAATTTAAATGTGGTCTTTGCAGATTATATCGTCGATATACACATGCAGCACGATATCACCATTAACGCATTTCTGAGCGCAAAATTATATATTAATAATTAAGGATTGGTACACACCTTTATGACGCTCATGGGAGTGCGGACATGCTTAATATACAAGCAAGTTTAAAGTCTTAATAAAAGGCCAGAACAAATTCTATTGCCTAAATATGAAATGCTTTATATCAAAGCACGTCAACCTACTTTAGATATTCAAAGTGACCCTACCCGTGTAAAACCTTTTGTATTGGACAGTCGAAGATTTTATTCTAATGACCACACTAGCTAAGCCTAGTACTTAAACCCGAACAATTTATAACTCTTATTGTCGACTTCAATGTCGCCTTTTTAACTTTTTAACATGAATATCAGCAAATACATCTTATCGCAGAACTTTATAGTCAAATGTTTAAAGAAATCTTTATTAATTTTACTATTTTGTGTTGATATTCTCACATTTGTTTACATCGTTACTTCGTAAGCGAAAGTTGCCTATCTTCAATTAGGATGATGGTCGTGGATGACACCTATAATTGAATAGTATTTAGTTGGGCAATCATATTTTGAAATTCAACTTTTTTTTAGTTCCATGCATAGATCCCAAGCCACTGGGAATGCAAATCGGCAAAATACCCAATACGGCAATCACAGCATCATCAACTTTTGGTAATCTCGAGTATTATAACCCTTACTTCGCAAGATTGAATAAGACTGGCAGTTCTTGTTGTTGGGCACCAACTGCAGAAGGAAGAGTTGGCTCGTGGTTACAAGTTGATCTTGGAAAAAAAACAGCTGTCACAGGATTTGCAACTCAAGGAACGTGTTATCGGGGGCACCAGTGGGCGATCTCTTACTCGATTGCTTACAGCAACAATGGTAATAATTGGACTGCTTATATAGAGACTGGGACTGTGAAGGTAATCAAATAAACAAAACATATATTTACAATTGGCTCGGGCTTTTCACGTGCTCTTCTACGAAAATTTAAAGAAATGTCGCAAAAAATGGGTCTAGCTATATCTATGTCTTCCCAAAAAAATAATGTGTATGGTGATTAAATCTAATTATCTCTGTAGTAATTTTAGATATAAAAGGAACACAAAAAAATTAAAACTAATAAAAAAATGTCACAAGGGCTATTTGTTTCTGTTCAATTACATTAAAATATGGCAGTATTGAGGGCATGACTTTTGTATTTCCACCGTAAAGCGAATATTTCCGCACGGACTTAGGTCCAAAACAGTCTTCTCATGGTTGTGTCAACCAGGCGGTCAAATGCGGCCCTAGTTGCATGGAAAAGTGTTACATAAAAATTATAATAATTCGAAGTTTATAAATTTTAATAAAATTAATCCTGGTGGTTTTTTGCAGGTTTTTCAAGGCAACAAAGATCAAAACTCCATTGTTACCCACACATTTAAAAATGAAATCGTAGCTCGATACATTCGTGTGTTGCCAAAATCATGGAAAGACTATCCTTCAATGAGACTTGAGTTGTACGGTTGTCACTGATTGGAACTTGCATCTGTTGCATGAAACGTACTGTTTTGATACTAAATTTCCGAATAATTTAAAATGTTTAGTGCCCGCGGTAATCACTATGCTTAAGCTTTCATTTGTAGAGTTGCATGTTACATCCTATAATTATACAATAAATACAAATAAAAAAAAAGAAAAAATGGGGGATTTATTGTTTTGTCACAGTTCTACTATATACTAACGTACTGTTAAATCATTTTTGAATCATTAGAGTAAATTTCCCAATAGTTGAATGTTTAGTGAATGTAACCACAGAGAGGTTAAGCTTTAATATGTAGACTTGCATGTTTCATCTTATTATCATACAATAAATGAAATTGAAAAACATAAAATTGGCATTTATTGTTTCGTCAAAATTCTACTACGTTAACTATGTTCACTAACCTGAAATAAATCAGTCTGCCAAGTGTGGTTTGTGCAGATTAGGAGTATTGCCATTGATTGTAGCAAAGTGTATTCAAATGCACACATGTGTACTGTTCAATGTTGGTACCTAGCTAGTGCTACTGAACACTAAGCATTTACCACAGTGAAACTATGAACTGATATTGCAGAAAACACATGTTGATCATGTCTTTTAAAACAACACTGATACTATCAATAGAGAGTGAAATACTTAGAATTACTTTAGCCACCAATGATGTTTCATATATACTACAACATTGCTATAGCTTAGAAAGTTAAGTGTTTACCACAGTGTAGCTATGAACTGATTGCCAAAAGACTAAAAATCTTAACAGCTTAGAAGTCCAAGCCAGACTGTGTTTTAAGTAAATAAAAATAATTACATATATATTCAACAATTCCCCTTTTCATTTTGCTTGACATACTCCAGAAGCAATGATATTTCATATATACTATAAAAACATTGCTATAACTTAGGAAGTTATGTGTTTACCACAGCGCCATAGCTATGAACTGATTGCCAAAAGACTGAAGTCTTGACAACCAGCTGCCCAAAGATTAAAAATCTTAACAGCTTAGAAGTCCAAGCTAGACTGTGTTTTTTAAGTACTTAAAAATAATTACATATATATTCAACAATGCACTTTTTATTTCGCCTGACATACTCCAGGAGCAATGATGTTTCATATATAGCATTGCTGTGATAATTGGGAAGTTAAGTGTATACCACGGTGTATCTATCCCAACTAGCTGCCCAACGATTGAAAATCATAACAGCTCAGAAGTTAATGGCAGACTGTATGCAATCAATTTTTGATGATTTAGATAATTTGCAATTAATTACAGCAATAATAGATGTATAAATGTTGTAAAACATCACATGTACATGATCTGTTAAGAACTGTACAAAATCTCAAATAATCTTATCATGGCATATGCTATGCAAATTAATATGGCAACCTAAAGATAATGTTTGTTCATATTAAATATTTATGTTCATAGATAGGCTTGAAGGACAATAAATGCTTAAACATTCGCACAGACTGTCAACGCATAACCTAATAACTTTTTATTACATGCTTTATAAGGTAACTCGTGAAAGAAATGTAAAGATACTCACCACATGGTCATAGGCCATAGGGTATAATAGTCTACAGGCCGGCTATTGCACTCAACTACACAATATTCAGTCACTCACCGAAGAGGTCCCTTTATACGCACAAACGGTATTTGCTTGTTGCGATCAAAATTTGGGCAATAGAAAATGAATCCTTGCAATATGGTTAATATTCGTTATCATTTTAAACTGGTGAACAAGTAACATAATGTACCGTGTGCATCTCGTCATGCAATCTCATTTCTGTTTTGCGCATTTTCTTCGTGGGAATCGTAGCATACAAATACTCGCTGGCATGCTCTTTAACCGCGACCAGAGTTTGCAGACTTTACTAAGCCCTTGGCGTTCTTGATTCTCTTCTTGACTGACCCATATTTATTTTTCGCTAAAAAGCTTTCTTACAAGTACGAAAGCGCGCGATCCTCAATCAATGTTTATTAACTTTAAAGCGCGCTTTTGGCGCCAAATTATTTATAAAATTCCACTTCCATTTTTAAGCATTCAAAATAAAGTTTTTAAAATGTCAGCTTCAGAAATTATCTTGTGAAAACACGGATTAAGCGAGAAGTGAGATATTCCAAGTGTTGGTCGGAATACGCGCATATTGACAGGCTAATACCTTACCATAATAAATTACTATGTACATTGTGATGACATCTAATTATCTCATTAGTAAATTTTACTTTGAAAGGGAACAACTACAAAACTAGAATTAAAAAATTGTTACAATATTTTAAAGTGGCTATTTGCCTCTGTGTGGCGGTAGGTAATCGCCCAATTGCCGCAAAATTTACACGCTTTTGAATTTGGTTCGCGTTAACATGGATTACAAAAAACTGTGCATGTTGTGTTTAAACCACCAAGCAAATATTGTCCAACAGGCTTAGTGCGAAATTTTCTGTGCTTGTTGCCCCAACCGGGCGGTCAAATGCCGCTCTAGTTGCATGGAAATGTGTTACATATAATTCATCGAGATATATATTAATTTTTATCAAACTAATCGTGGTATTTTTTGACTTGCTAGGTTTTTCAAGGCAATAGCGATAGAGACTCCATTCGTGTTACCCACACATTTAAAACTCAAATCTACGCTCGGTACATTCGTGGGATTCGTACAATCATGGGAAAGATATCCTACAATGAGGCTTGAGTTGTACGGTTGTTATTAAACTTGCATGAAATGTGCTGTTTTGAATTCTTACAGGAGATTTTCCGATAGTAGATAAATGTTTAGTGCCGGCAATCACAGACTGTTGCCGGAAGTTTTAACTTGTAGACTTGCATGTTCAACCTTATGATTACAATAAATAAAGTGTAATAATAAATAATTAGCTTTATCGTTTCGCCAAAGTACTTTTTTTCTTTGTTAAAAACAAGACACACATCTATATATAATTATGAGATATCAGATGAAAATTAATTTCACCTGAAATTTGTGTCTTTTTGCTTAACAACTTTTGTTTTCGGAGTATGTTTTATATTATTATTTCGCAAAATTGTCTGCTGGGAAAGGCAATGTTGATACGATTATGATACTTATTACTATAGTAGCTATATAGGCCTTTCGAGTGAACTGTAATAGACTTTAGCAAACACAATGCGACTTTGAGTGCAGCTCCGTTCACACTACAACTTTTTTGGCATAGCACTGCAAGTGTTTGGGCACGGGAGTGTTGAATGTTGGCACGGCAAGGCACGTTCATCTCTCTGTGCCGTGCCAAAAATCTCTCCCCGTGCAAAGCACCGTCAAATCTTGGACCCCGCATGGCCAGTCAGAAGCAATATATATGGCAGCGCCAAATGAGAGGAATGTAATTCTATATATTATACTCGAAAATTCAGCAATAAGAGAGAATTTGAACAGATAAGTAAAATGCTAAGAAGTAAAAAAATGCAAAAATATAGTTACAAAGATTGAAAACCAATGTATGAAAAGGAAAGTACGATTAATTGCCCTTCTGTGTCTTGCTCTGAACGCACCAAGAGAAGGAATATATTATGCATGCATTCTCGTACAGAGAGCGGCGTAGCCAGCCCGACAATTTAGTCATGCTATGCTAATATTTTGGTGTTCATTGACTGTGAAAACAATGAATTTCTAAAGAAATGAATAATGATAATAACATAAAATTTACATAGCATGACTAAATCGGCGGGCTGGCTACGCCACTGCGTACAGATGCTTGGTTTCTTTTAGGAGACGAGTTTTATACCGATGTACAATGGTGTGAAAACTTTAGAGTTACAAAACAGACGTTTGATTTTGTTGTGAATGTAATAGAGAATGATATCAAGTGAAAAACAATAGTCCTACGCCAGCCTATATCTGTACAGAGAAGGGTCGCCATAACTTTGTAATCTTTATATTTAACAGCGGAGTATCGTTTGCCAACTAATTTGGGTGTCGAGATCATTTTTGTGCCAGGATACAATTTATGCATGATTGAAATTTAAAAAACAAAGAGTAACTCAATATATTCATTGCCCAAATTATATTACCCTTTCGTATGTTAAATCAGATGATGTTAGGGGGAGTAAAATAACCCTTTGGAAATTGAAAAAGTAATGCTATTATATATTATCCAGTCCAACTTTGATCAGCAACACAAACATAAAATAAATAAAACCCCAACAACTGAACAACTGAACAACTCAACAATTATAGATATACAGGGTGTCCGAAAAAAACCGAAAACTATTGAAATCACCCATAACAATGCCATTGTTAGAGTTTGAATGCCTAAGCACTCTGTTGGGCCCACAAGTGTATAAATCGGGGTTGTCATAAGCATTTTAAGCACTTTTAAGCATGCATATGATGCAGTCAAATTTGCTTGTTCGCAAAAATGATATTTATTAACAATATTCGCAATTTACAAATATGGATAACATTATTTAAATGTGCATCTCAAGTACCATGTCCTTCGATATGTCCCCTTTCTCTAGAAACACAAAGCATTTAGCATTTTATAAGCTGCATTAAATCCCCACGGGCTGAAATTCGTGAACACGCCATTCAAATTTTAACAATGAGTGATTTCAATAGTTTTCGTTTTTTTTGGGACACCCTGTAGTATTGGCAAACTATAATTTATTAACTATAACAATTTGTTGCAGTGATGGGGAAAGCATTTATATAAAGAGGCTCAAGGTAAACTAAAGACAGTGGCTAAAGACAATTGAAACAATGCGTGTAAATAATAGGTAGGGTTGCTGCATATAAGTTTGTAAGAAACTTAAAGTAAAACGTAAAACCTAAAAGTAATCCGTCGAAAAACACCGATGTACCACCATTGTCTGTACACTTTCAAACAGTAAAAATTATTATAAACATTAAGCAATGCATTTTATATTATGACTTCAGTGAAACATTTAATTCGATTGCACATCCTGCACTTGCGATGTTGCTCGACTTTCAGAAAGCAAAAAAATACACTGGCTTGCGTGTTATGTAGCTTTATATTTTCTATTTGCGCGAGGTAGTAGATCTTTACAAGGTTTAACTAAAGTTCACTAATGTTCTCTTCTTGGTCTTCTCTTTTCTTCTTCAAATATTCGTCGTTGCTGTCACTGTCTTTGGTCGTTGGTTTTGTAAGGTTGAGCTTCTCCAACGTTTCATATGCTTTTTACTCCGCTAGACCACTGAGAGTTCTGTTGCTGTGCGCCTCCTTTTATAATAAAATTTGAGGGGATCTTGAAGACACCCTATGCAAGGTGGTGTGATTTACACTATCCTATCAGCGTTGTAGGTTGTAAGTGTGGCTTGGCGTTAGAAGCTCGGTCCAGCTCTCATACAGTCATACTTTGTTTACTTAAGGCCTGTTGTGATGAACACTTACTTTAGACCGATTACTAATTTATATATTCTATCACTAGTGATTTACATTTGATTGGCATTTAATTAGGTAGGCTTAAAATTGGGATATCATATATCTGCACGGATATGATTATAGAATTAAGGCAATTGATACAAGTTAAACTGCTAACCTGAGGATCTAAACCGAACTATAGAAAAAGTAGACGTTAATGCTAACCTTAACTGCATTTGTTTATGTGAAGCAATACGAGGATATTGGCACAGAAGTAAGTTTATTATAAAGTTAATCGTAGTATATAAATTCCGTTAATATATTAATATTTAGATTGAATTGTGTTTGCGCACAATATTATTTGTGACAATCAATACGATATACCAATATCCAGTCGTGCTGCGTAGTAATAACGGCGTATTGTCGATTCGACGAACTAAGGCCGTTGGCGCACTAGTCGAGTTGGTCTTTTGCTTAATCGATCACTCCTAAAACTTGTTCACAACTTAAAATATTTATCATTAACTTAAAGTACAATTAGCAAATTATTACTTTGTGAACCGTATCTTAACTTATAAACTGTTTTACTAATAATTTCATCGAATTAAGCTTTTAGTGACCTAAGGCTTCAAGTGCTTATAACTGAGCAAAATATAACAAAAAATGATTGACACAAACTATTATCCGCCTAGAACTTATGTTCTTGAGTCGTGACACTTGTACTTTGTACGACATACTATTGTTTCGTAAATCCCATGGGCTGTCACCTCATGACAGGAAAAGTAATTTTGTGATTCTGAAGGGTAATAATAATAAATTTACTTTGCACGTCATTTTATGTGACATGTTTCCCAAGTAATTTCCTAATCTATATTGACTTTCTATTTTTTCAATGCTAATTTACGTTGTATATTCGCATTTCGTAACAAGTGGCTCAGAGTTTACAAAGGAAGCATCCCTTGTGCATGGATCATGCAAACCGGCATGGAACACATTTGATATTCTTTTAAGTAACATCAATAATCACAGAGTATAACAGGAATGAACGTCCTCAACATTTGATGATGAACCATTGTCCGATGATGTATCAGATGCGTTCAAAGGAGTTAAGTTTAGTTGGTTGATATAAGATGAATTATGTAAGAAACCGTAAAAATTATCTGGTAAATAGTCGATACTGGTTTAATGGCTGTGGTACATTTTGGCTTTGTGTGCTAATTTCCATTAAAATGCTATAATGATTCTCATCTCATGTTACCTCCCTTGTAGTCGACGTTGATTTTCCAGTTCGATCATCTTTAATTGGGAATCCATTTCTCTTTTGGTCTTTCTTTTTCTGCTTTTAAATTTTTGCAAAACATAAAAAAACAAGATTAAACTAAAGGAATGAAGATTTCCTGAAAGTAGTTCCTTTTTGAGCACCTGAAAGCCATTGATACTCCCCCAAATTAGCACACAAATTCAATACCCAACTCAATCACCCTCACCACCACTGTTGACAGGATCCAATTTCAATACACATCATGAGAAACATTGAAAACAAGTTGTAGCAATTTTTCCTAACATTGTAAAATCCAAATTACAATTATTTGATAATGTGGCCATGGGTTTATTTTCAACACACTGTATAGAAATCTGGAGATAGAAACGTTTGAAATAACTCCTAATGTTGTTAGACAAAAACAACATCCAGCAACAGCCTGGGGCGAAAGATAAAATGGTTTCATGTATTGTATATTTTGAGAGCATATATTTAATTAATACTTTGCAAATTTTTATCACGTTGAAATTGTCATTTTCCCTAAAATCCCCTTCTCAAAATTTCTTTCCGCTATTGGTTGCTTATGATTTTCTTTGACCCTGCTAATTGGCTTTTCAGAATCTCCCTGGTCAGCAGTTTCAGAACAATTGTAAGCTTCTGCACAATGTTTGCTGGTTTCCTCATGCTGCTCAACTATATATATATCTCACTCTCAGTGTTACTTGTTTCACCTGTATATGAAAAAGAATCAACTTTGATTTGATATATTATCATCTATAATGTTTTTTTGTTTTTAAAATAATTATTGTATGAGTATTACTAATATAATTGTCTCTAACGATTTCTGCCAAATTTTTGGTCATTCTGGTGGACGAATTTTAGCAAAATTTTGCCGTACGATAACCTTTTCACGTATATTTATAAATGAAGGACATTAATACAATCCCATGCAATTTGTTTTAAATAGTGTATACTTTACTCTTTAAATTTAGTAAGTTGCTGAAGAATGTGCAAGAAAGAGGTCCATGCAAAAGGTACCAATGTTCAAATATAAAAACGTATAAGCGCATGGTGTTGTAAAGTTCTCAACAATAACATTTCTCGGCATATCACTTGTAAACAATTAAGAATACTGAAAAGCGTGATTATTTTATCTTTTGTAGTTTAAATTTTTTTTTAATTTCCCTAATTTCACTTGTAAAGGTCATCTATGATTTGGTCTGGTGACAATGATCTGATCATGCTGAAAGAGATTGCTACAGAGGGTGTTATGCACCAGAAACCCTAAAGCAGAGGTTCGACGGTCGGGTGGCAAAAAGTGGTGGGTCATCTTAACACAATGCCAGAATTTTTTTGTAAATTCTCGGTCAATTCGGGACAGATTCGAAACCCTATAAAAAAGATAAGGTTAAAATGACAAAGGAAGAGCGGTAATGGGGGGGGGGATGATGAAATGAAACGGAAAGAATAATAGAATCAATAATTTATATCGCGGATGAAACCGAAAGGCGACTGGAAAAAGAGAGCACAGCAAATTAAGCAACAGCATTAAGACGATCACAGGGCAAGAGCAATGGAAATCAGAAGAAGATCAATGGTGACAATGGGAGAGCCAAGAAAGTGGCTTGGGAGAGGAATTAGAGAGGATGAGAGAAGAAAATCAATCAGATAACCAGCCAATCCATGGATAAAGGCGATAAAGGCAAAGAAGGACATGGCAGAAAAGGAGTATGAAAAACAAGCATAAGATAAAAGGCAAAATACCTTAATGCACCAACAGCAGCAAAGCCAACAATTTCTAATGAAGAAAAAGTGAACAGATGATGGAACAGCAGCAGAAACAGTCAGAAATGGTCGTTGAACTATTTAAATCTTCGATAGGACCTTGAAATACTGATATACGTTTAAAATATTTTTAATGTAATAAAAATAATACTTCTGTATGTAATTTTGTAATTTTACGATGAATAATATTTAAGAACTTTTTGTTCAATGGAAAACTTTTAATAAAAGAACAAACAACAATAAAAGAATTGTTTTTAACTGAACAAGTTATGTGCATTTTATAATAATGCACGTATATGCAGCATACATTTTCCTAACAAAACTTAAATTATTTTTATGTTGCATGTTTCTTGAAATCAGCAAATTGCACCAAAACAACCTTTCCCATGAGACACGAACTTCACTCCCCGACACGTTTCTCGACTGTTTTTAATCCTTGTTGCCTAGCCTGACTATAGAAATTGATTTTGGCAGAGAAAACTTCGGTCAAAGTGGCCTAATTTATAAAATATTGTCCAAAATGAAACTAAAACGGGTTACAGTGATTTGGTTAACATTTTCAAGACTATTTTGATATATTAAACGTCAAAATCAAGCCTTTAGAGAATTATTGCCTATTTTTTATATAAACATGTATGATGATATGAATGATCTTATGCAATACTATTTCAAATAATAAAAATATAAAAAAAATTTCGGGAAAAAAAAGCCGAAAATTGACCCCTTGGTCCAATTTTACGCCAGGGATTGATATTTGGGGTCAAATTTACCCTGGGAGTAGGGCACCATGGAGTTTAGTCACATTTTTCAACCACATGACAAAATTCGGCGCACACAGTTAGCACGCACTTAATTAGCAACGATTATCGCTCAGAACCAACTCGCATTTGCACATCCTACCAAAAAAATACCCAGAATTATAGCAGAATGATAATGTGTAAAATTCGGACATTTTAAGACAACAGAGAACAAAAAAGCGATAAAATACGTAATTTCTAAAGTATGTGGTTGCTATCGTCTTTTCAAGCTATCGTTTCGTGGTTTGCAGGGTCTTTAGCCGCAATATTTGCAGAAATATTTAGTTTTCCTTCAATATTGTCGGGTTTTATCTAATTTTTTGACCTTTACTCATGTTGCGTGACGCAAAAAAGTTATCCTCAAATGTTTACAGTTCCTTAAATATTAACGACTAAATTTATGCTTTGCTCGTTTTGTTTGTGTTCGTCAAGTCACGAAAGAGCCACTTCCGCGTGTAGCCATCATCAATTCAAAATTAAACCGCCGGTAGGGGAGTACGCAAATGTTTCAGCAAACATTATCGGACTGATTAACGTCACTTGCCGACTTATTCATCATGATCGAGGCACCCAAATTTTCTAGATTTTTCATGACGATGCCATGAGGAGCCCCGATAAAACTAATATATCGTGCGGCTAAAGTCATTTTTTGAAATGATAATACAGTTTTTTCCTCCAATTTTAGACTTCGGTCGAATGGAAATTGATAGCAAATTTATTGAAATGATTCACAAACATAATAATTATGTGCATGCGTCAAACGCTGCAGCTGTTATATGCATTTGAATAAAGAATTTACAACCACGGTGGATGACTAAATCGAAGTTTTTCATTTTTTACTTTTGACTATGAAAGCAAGTTGCAAGCAATTCTTTACTGTGTTTTTAGCAAATAATACATACATATATCATTAATTTGAAGCAAAAACAGCAGTAAAAGCGAACGATTAGAAAGAAATTGTTTTCTCTATTGTTGTATAAATACAATTAAAATTAATGTAAACCTCTCAAAGATGTGGACGGCTATTTTTTTGTTTATCAATCCATTATCCTAAAGCTCTTGAGCGTTTAATGATTTGCACAAAATCGGAATTCGCGGTCACACTGACGGAACACCTCATATTTCTATTTCCATTGCAAAGACTTAAAATTATTATGCCAAGAATGATAAAAAGTCTCGGTCATCTGATTTTTTGGACCTTTACTCATGTTGCGCGGCGGAAAAAATTATCGTCCAATGTTTACAATTCTTTAAATATTAATACTACGGCCAATGGAGCAGAAAATTCGAGCAGGAAATTAACTTCAGTATTAAATGCAGTGACAAAAAGCACCTTTTATGCCGTATATAGCTGCCTGGTGCAATAGACGTCGGCAGTACTGTTGACTCATTGTAACAAAGGCGGAACACGTCAGATTAACATTTCCTCTACAAAATGTTAAATTTAATCTTAATGTTTGTGGTAATCTTGCAAACAGTTGATTCACAACCTGCAAAAGATGGCAAACCATGTACAATTAGGCATTTTAAGCGCATCAGTGAAGGTAAGGGGCTAAATGTTTGTCTTTTGTTAAATATTTTGTGTTAAATATTATATCTTGTCCCTGAAACCTTTATTAGTGAGCTGTTTAGTCGAGTTTTTGCGCTAAGTTATCCTGCATATTTTTAAGGAATCGCTCATAAGCTTTATTTAACGGCATTTCGCTCAATATGACCATGGATGAAGCACTTTGATTGCATGGGATTGTTTCAACGCTTATTAGTTATCATACACTTATAGCCTCATTCTTTGAGACTGCCAAATTCGTTCCTTGCAGCAAAATGTCGTTTTGGTTTAACTTTTAGAGTTTACTGTAATATTTTCTTAAATGTAAATTAGTAATACGTTTGGCATATGTATTTCAATACAAACTAAAATATAAAGATGGCATTTGAAAAATTAAACTCGTAAATAAATTATCAGACATAGAGTACAACATGGTAGTTTCAATTTTAGTATATTCGCTTTCAAACATTTTTATAAATATATTTTTGTTTGTTTCTTTTGTTTATATGCTAACAATTAATGCCACAATAGGACAAAATGCGCCTTCAACTTGAAATGCGGAGTCAAATAGAAAAACCCCTAATGATCACGCATTGAAATAATTTCTCTCTCCGTTTTGTTGGCACCCATTTGATGGAAAAGGATGTTTTAAGCTATATAGAAAAATGTGAAATAGTAAAAAAATGGAATCGTAGCATTTATTTTCCGCATAAAAAAAACGGGGCTGGAAATTAGGTAATGTGATTTGATCTTTGAAAATGCTTGCAACGAAAAACTAGGATCGCTTCCTTCTAGGAGACCAGTTAGCAAAGAGGAAAACGTTGTTGATTCATGCAGTAAACATGAATAATTAATATAAAATGGAAGTTTATTGAATTCACTGCTGTATATTTTCCTCGCAGGAAATCAATCATTGCGTCCATGCGATCTTATTTCAAATCATACCGTTCATCGTTTGGGAGAGTGCCACATTCTCTGTATTAGTCAAAACAATTGCTATGGCTACAACTACAGAGTGAGGCCAAGCAACCTTTATACAGCAAACTGTCAGTTGAGCAACAGCACGGTGAAGATGAACAAAACAAAAATGAAGAATGTGGCATGGATTTTTTACGAAGACGTTTTCGTAAGAAACGAATTTTGCAACTGCGTTGTGTTAGAGTGTTAGGGTACAAAATAAAAATGGGTACCTAGAAATTTCACATACCAAGTTGAGGACTTGCAGTGGGCAGAAAAACATTGACTTTGAGCGCAGATTGCCGAAAATATATTATGCATCAGAAATACCAAGAAATTTCGATCATTCTTTTGGTTGCATATAATTATATCATAGTATAATATATCTTATTTTAAACATTATATTTATATATATTTATCTACAAAATATTTTATTGCAAACGTATAAATGTTGAATTTAAAAAATTTGTCATTGACATTTTTGCTGGCTAACAATGGTCACAGCTCTGAAATAGCTTTGACATTAATTTGTGAATTTAACATGATTTTTCTCTTTCACATCATATGTAGGTAACAGAAGGTAAGCAAAAAGGTATACGCAGTAAGAAATCTCGTTTGCAGGTAATCATATGAGAAATATCGATTGTTGGAAATAGCATGCAAGTCCTTTTTTACACCTTATAAATTTCTCATATTTGTCTTATCTAATTATTCAAAGGATAAATATTTTTATGTACTATACCCCAAGCACATAACCAAGCAAAGATCTCGCTTTTTAGTTTTGTCACAGGTCGCCCAACAAAATTAAAAAACCTATATTATTTATTTTTTAAAAAAAATGCAAATGCTAATAACGTAGTCTAACGAAGTCATTAAAACATGATACGTCAAAACACACTCTCGTCTGACATCAATTAATCACACAATATTGTCGGGAGAAGCAAAAGTTAAATATCTCTAGAAGTATTTGGGCTAAAGACTCCGGAATTCCACCACGATAGAAGATTATTTAAATTGTACATTCAAATCAGCAGATAGTTATATAAGAGTAAAAAAAACGTTGCTTTGTTATGTCAAATTACTCACCATGGCAACCATATACATTAGAAATTTTGTTTTTTCTTTGCTTTTGGCGTTCTCTGTGTGCGCTGGTTTTTGAAAGTGTAAATTTGTATTTTGATAAAAGAAATCTCATTTAAAAAATTCGGCTGCGATTCCTGCAAAATGTAAAAATTTCCTGCATAAAAATTCGAAGAATAAGTGCTAAAAGTCTGAAACATCTGGCGTTTATATTCTAGTTGATTTTGTACTGTTTTGATGTTTGAATGTTGAGAATTAAACCTTATTACTTAAAAACTCATAAATTGCCTGTTGATTGCAGCTGAAAAACGAGTGAGGTTTACTACACTTCTTTTACTTTACTGCATTGCATTGAAGTCTCAGGCAGTTATAAATTTTCACTCCTCGCTAATTTATATCCTTTAAAAAAATACCGATGCATTTCAAGTTGTAACTCGGCAACTTAACACTGCATGAAAAACGCCGTATTCCAAGGTATTCACATGGGAATAATGGTTGGAATAAAACACATATTGCAAGCGTAACTGAATATTGAGTGACTGAATACTGTGTAGTTGAGTGCAATAGCCGGCATATATAGACTATATCCTTTGGCCTATGACATGCATGTGGTGAGTATCTCTACATTTCTTTCACGAATTACATTGTGATAAAAAGTTATTAGGTTACGCGTTGACAGTCTGTGCGAATGTTTAAGCATTTATCGCTTCCCTTCATTAGTTTCATACCTAAAAGATACCTTGTGATGACGAGCTCTGTTTTCTGTGTTCTAGATCTCGTACAAAAACAACTCAGACACAGAGTTGGAATAATTTTGGCAATGTGCGTAATTGTCTAACGCACATGCTGATGTATTAATTTTTACTTAACAACAAATTAATTATTAATCAACAAACAATAAATTCAATTACAAAGCAATTCACACAAAAAAAGGTGGGGATAATTTAAACGCCACAAGGCTCCTTGGGTAACGGAGAAAAACCCCACCCCGTCATGACAAGGTATCCACAGACAGACTTGTAAAATCAGCAAAACAAATAATATATAACATACATATAAGAAACCTACATATAAAAATCGTGGTAAGGAAAAGGTACAGATCTCCAACCAGTCGTGCCCCTGCATTGATCGGCCGAATATCTGCAACTGGAGTCGCCAATATGAAATTTGTGACACGAGGTAGAGGAGCGCTAGCTTTACCCTGTATAACCATTGCGCACGATTACTAATGAGTCTCGTCGTAGTTATCGTAGTAGCAACTAATGTGGGATATAACGAAATAAGTACGAACTAAGAAGTGTGCAGCCAAGGTCAACCCCCGCCAGGCACGGTAACAAATGACTCATGTCGACATAGGATGCGACATAGATCGCGAAGATAAGTTCGGACTACGAATGTACTTGCTCTCGATGGTAGAAGAGGTGGTGACCTACATTAACAACAGCCTTCCGGTAATCCACCTTAAGGATCTTGCCCACCCAGATGTTGAATCGCTATGGTTCTTAATCAAACCTAATCGTTTACCAAAAGGATTTAACTCCGTCATATTAACTGTAATCTACCACCAACCCGGAAGTGACGACAAAGCCCTGTCAACACACCTCATTGAATCCCTAGATAGCGCGCTAGCATCGTATCCTGCATCCGCGAGGGAATTTCAACCAGTGGCGTAGCAGCCTGATGATTTTGTCCCGCTATGTAAGTTTCGAGTTATTATAATTATTCACTTCTTTAGAAATTTATTGTTTTCACAATCAATGAACACCAAAATATTAGCGCGCATAGCGGGACAGATCGTCAGGCTGGCTACGCTACTGATTTCAACCAGTTCAGACACAGTCAACTTTTTAAATCCTTTTCCCTAATACGAACTTACTTGTTAATCAGAATCTTCCACTAATAACATTGTTAATCAGTATCTTCCACTGAAACGAATAAAATCCGACTGCAGGGACAAGCCTTGGGTTACAACTGAGATCAAAAAGCTAATAATAAAGCGCCAAGCAGCTTGGAACAATGGAAACAATAACTTGTTTCGCTATTGCATGATTGCAATTTAATATCCGGAGTGTAATTTCCTAATAAAGGAGCCCAAAACAAAATTAGTGAATATGTCCCTGTTGCCGGGAATAATCCTGTTGCCCAAGCAGCTGATATGTTGTCCAAGCAAGATAAATTCTAATGCTTTTTTTTATGAATTATACGAAATATATAGAGCGAAATATCTGAAAGGTCAAACATAACGTTTGTAAAAGTTAGCTTGGCAACTTCCCTTTGGGCTTGTGCCAGTTGTGCGCATGGACTGCACGCACTTTGTTAAAACATAGCGCAAAACTCAACCTCACAAAACACGGAATTTGTAGACGGCGTCTTTGATTGTTTATGCTAGTTTAATATCAACAAAACATAAATGGTATAATATAGATTATAATTTCAGGTTTCTTATATTTTTCACACGGGCCACGCTCTACTTATGTTGACCCGATGATACTGATTTTGTCCAATATTATATCTCAACTGTAAATCATCCAATCAGAAAGCTCGATTTGTACCACGTGTTCAGTAAATTAATCTTGGAGTTCCATCGAATTTTTTCACATTATGCAATAAAAGTCGAATACCCCGCTGCAGCGGGGAAAGAAGCCATTTCACCCAGCTTTTGCGATGCCTACACGTTGTTTTGATATAATATATAATTTATAGACCTTCCGCTCGGGTAATTCGACGAAATATTACCCCCTCGGGAAGATATATTCCCCTCGCTCCAGGTCTATAAATGATAATTATCAAAGCCGATAGGCCTAAATTTCCTTGAGCAATTTTATGATGTTCATTGTGCGAGACCCTTGTTTTTTATTGTAATAAACAATGTCACACAATGAACATCATTAATATAGGTTTATTACTTTCATACAGTCTCCATCATTTGTACGATTTGTGCTTTTTCCGCGTTCCATGTTTCCGATTCGAGGAGCTAGTCGAGAGAAATCAAATTACAACCAAAATATTCATGGGGAGTGAATTGTGCTGAAATTTGCATATATCAATATATATGAAGTAATTTTTTTGTGAATTAAGAGTCTAAATAAATATTTACAATGCATGAGTTATATTTATGCCATAAGTTATATTTATGCCAATTGCCATTTTTCAACATGCCATCAACGATCTGGTGAGACAAAGATACCTTTTTAAGGAAATAAGACAATTTTGTAAGCGGGACACTGAAGATCTTGTTGCTCCGGCTCCAGTTTTAGACCTGATGCACGCGTACATATTTAAATTGCTTGGATATTCCTACAGTGGCATAACGAACAGAGGATGGGGTCGTGAGGTATACTTGGTACTGCCGGGTCCCTTAATTCGCTGTTTGTCGTTGATCACGTTTTGTTCATACTATGATGTTTCGTTATCTATTCTGCCCACCAATAACTGGGGACCCTTATTTTAGTTATCGTCCTAACCCTACCGAACGCGCGTTAGGTCACTGTATATATTATGTCTTCAAATATTAGCTAGGGCATTTCAATTGTTGTATAATTTGCATGTCAGACTGCATTAAAGACAACGAGCTGAAATGCTGAACCGCTTTCTCGTCGTAGGATGCGGTCCTTTATTTTGAATAGATTTTAATCAGTAGCTGCTTCGGACGGAAGCCTTGCTATCAGATTATCAGATGTAAATAAATAAGCTATACACATATGTAACACACATATGTAATATGTAACACACAAAATATAAAATTAGACAAAGGTCTTACCTGCAGGATAATTGTGATTCTCCGAGTAAAATACGAAGCACCAAGGATTCATTATGCATTTTTCGCCACTATTCACCAGGCCATCACGGTTTAAAGTTCTTTGTGATGCAAATCGAGCCCTATATAAACGACAATGAGCCCTTCCCAACCGTCTTAATGAGCGGCTATATTAAAAAAATTTGAAGGTGCGAAGACCTCGACACCTGGGTGGGTACACTATGACAAGTGTCGGGAGGGACATGAATCCTTGGTGCTTCGTATTATACTCGGAGAATCACAATTATCCTGCAGGTAAGACGTTATCTTCTATTATTATTGCATCGGCAACTTGATCGCTTTTCAATTTCGTGAGTACTCTGCCTATTAGACTGAAAGGTGGAAAGAAATAAGGTTTAGTTCCTACCCAATTAAGGGAAAAGGCATCTACAGCCACTGCCACAGGGTCTGGTGCTATGACGCGTAATCAGCTACCTGGTGATTCAGCCTTGAGGCAAACAAATCTATTCCCGGAGTAAAATACGATTGGCTTATCTATCGAAATATAGTTGGGTGTAACTTCCATTCCAAATTTTGCTGGTGGCCCCGAGAAAGACTATCCGCTCGATTGTTAAGTCTTCCTGGGATATAGAAGGCCTGAATTACACAAGAACGATCAATGCACCATTCCCAAATTTGGGATGCAACGGAATGCAGATTAGGGCAAGAACCACCAATGTTATTAATGAAAGCTACGGCTGACCCATTGGCACAAAATACTTTAATTTAACAATAGGAAGCTAAGACAAAGCATTGGACGCCTAGCCAGATTGCGGTAAACTCTAACCAATTTAAATATAACCAAATAACCAACCTTTATTAACAAACCAAGGAAGGTCCTGTTTCGCGAGAGATGACAATGGAACAACAGCGTCATATTCCCCACTGTGTTTACGCAAGGCTTCAATTTTAATAGACTCCAAATTTCGATAATACAATTTGGCAGGTTTAATTGCCGGAAAAGTGGACACGATTAAACCAATGACGCTAGCTAGTTGTCTAATTGAACAAGTATTGCTATTGTATAACTGAGAGACCTCTCTTTCCCAGTTTTTCTTCTGGGAGAAATAACGTCATAGTCACGGAGTTAATTTTAAATCCAAGATATTGAATAATGTGGGAAGGAACGAGACTTGACTTTTCACGATTTATAAGGAAACCCAGAGATTCTAGGGTCCGTATCGCAGTCTGTACTGTAGTAGGTGTACCTCTATTGCCTTATCATGTGAAGGACTTAATATAGCCAAATCGTCTAGGTAAATCACTATAGAAATACCCTTACTGCGTAACTCTGCCACTATAGGCTTCATCACTTTAGTAAATACTCTAAGCTCGCCATTCTTCTTGGGAATTACAAACAAGTTTGACAGAAACTGTCTTGGATGAAATGAAGCCTGTCGAATTGCTCCTTTGTATAATATCAAATGAGTTTCTCTTAGCCAAGGTAAAAACTATTCTTCCAGGGATTTTCCGCTGAACGGGTTCAGTCGTGAACTCAATTTTATAGCCATGCACGGCCCGTAAAATCCAAGTGTCATTTGTTAAACACTTCCAAACATCGTAAAATTGGCGTAAACGGCCGCCTACCTTAGGATATATCTGATTCGTTACTGTTTGGTGGACGTCCCCAACTTTTTTGAAGGACTGAAGTCCTGTCTTAGCTTATTGCTGACGCTCTTGGCAGCCATGCGCTTAGCTTGCGAAATATTTCGAATATTCTGGGGCAGCTCGTCCCCAAAGAGCATCGTTGTTATAGGCTGCGATTCATGACATAGTGATTTGTAAGCTGGCGCCACTTCAGATTCGAGAGATTCCCGTCCCTTCATTGAAAATTCGTAAACTGAATTACCAAGAAGCGTTAGAGCGTCGACAGCCAAATCGTAGATATCCGATACCGGGATAGTATCCTTTTTATCTTTCTTGGCGTTGACCACTTTATTAGTGAGCATAACTACCGGAATGATTCCTTTGACTGATCAAATTCCTTTGAAACGCCTGAAATGAAACTTCTCGTGACTTGGCTTTATCGTGTAAATCATCCCACAGTTCTGGATTGACTCTAGGAGCTTTTAAAAATTCACAATTCTCCGGTCGCAAGTATTTCCATTGAATACTTTGAAATTGCTCTTTAGCAGGTTTCTTAGTACACAAGCTGTTAATACGTTTAGCAACGCCTTTGAGAACCTTAGGACCGCAGTCCTAAGCGTCCTTGAATAAATCGTCGTACGGCAACTCTGCCTCCTCGAGGCTTTTGCCGCTTGAGCCGTTGGTAAGACTCTCAGTCGGGTCGAACCGTCGAAGACAGAATTTGTATTAGCTTGCGATTCTTCCTCAAGATCAAACTCAATAGGTTCTGCATTGTTTGCTTCAGTTAACATCGCTATCTGCTTCTACATTCGCTCCATATTACGGAATAGGACATCAAATCTGGCATCATTTGAAACTGAGCTCTTAATGAACAGGAAGATCGTGTTCATATGTATCAACGACCCCTTGAGGTTGTTTTTCCGTCATTGTTGTTTAGAAGTCGATGAGCCTGGTTTTATGCACGCGAAAAAAAGACTCTTGGGAAGGGCTAATTGTCGTTTATATAGGGCTCGATTTGCACAACAAAGAACTTTGAACCGTGATGGCCTGGTGAATAGTGGCGAAAAATGCATAACGCATCCTGCGGTTCGGAGTATTATGCGAAGGAGAATCCCTCAATTAATTTTAAAATCTAGCTTTGTCTGCATGTTTACATACATTAGAGACTTCTGACAATTATGCAACTTAATTATATTATATTCTATATGGCTTGCAACGTTGTTTGTGCACGCGGTGAACTTTGGTTTTATGGAAGCTACAGAAGTATAATTTTATTAAGGCAAAAATTCTAGCCATTCAGTGCATTACCGAAACTCAAAAAACGATAAATTTTTGAAAGAAAGCATATGACGTGAAATTTGTCCTTAATGAAATAATTGCATGCACTGAATATTAATAGCCTTCATGTCTGCATGACGCTAAGCATAAACCATAACATGAAGCGCACAAAAAAACGTTCGATTATGTTAAAATGATATAACCCACTATTTCTTTTACAAGCCTTCTACTAAGGAACTGAATACGTTTCTGGGAGTATTTCTGTATAACACATTCTGCACTTCTTCTATAAAGTTGTAACATTGCAAATGTTTAATCTAATATGTTGAACCAAATCCAGTGCGATCGAACGAAATTCCAGTAAACGTTTCAACGAACGGTAAATCAAACGATTGAACGCTTTTGGACCAATTTTCAAACGTTTTTTTCTAAGCGTTCGAAAAGGCAATTTCGAACGATAAACGATCTCGAAAATCTTTTCAACGAACGCTTAAAGTTTTTTAACGGCAAAACGAACGAATAACGAACGATATTTTTGAACGAACGAAATAGCGTTAACGTAAATACTATGTTTTCCCTCGGAAGGTCACATATTCAAAGAGACTCCATCCGTTGAAAACTTCTTGTATTCGACTGTCGAAGATTTTATTCCAACTGACCACATTAGCTAAGCCTAGCTAGTACTTAAACCCAAACAATTTGAACAATTTATAACTCTTGTTGTTGACTTCAATATCGCCTTTTTAACTTTTTAACATATATATCAGCAGGGCGTCTATAATATAAGGCGGCGAAACGCACGGATAGCGTGTTGAAACATGTGTGATGCGATTTTAGGACTGGGACGGGGCTGTCAGCGAAAAATTCTCGAACGAGACAATATTTACTTTGTTTTTAACAAGCTCGATTAAAACCACTCAATCTCTGAAACTATTAACGCGATATCTAAAATAAGATTTCTCCTGTGTAATTTATAACTCTTTCTATTAATATTGTGTCTTAAAATTGTTTCTTCAAAAGTTAACTGACCGAATTTGACAAATTAAAACTACGGACACGCACGGCTACTTGGTCTGTTTTTAGATGTATCATACATATTTTGATTTTTCTCAGTGAGGAAAATCCCCAAAAGCATTATACTTCAAGATTTGGTGTACAGAATATTGACGAACATTTGTAGCAAATTTCACTAAACAACGTTTTGAACCTTTTTTGCAATCATTTGTAGAAGTGAACGTATTCAAACTTTCTATAACAAAATTGTTTTCACGGCTGCTAGGTCGGAAAATATCAACACAAAATCCCGTTAAATTATATTATATACTTAGATAACGTTCCGAATTGAAAATATGATGTTTTTCTTTCGTCATGGCAATGTCAACCTGGCCAAGCTAAAAACAAAACAAGAAAATGCTAACTTACTTGCAAGAGCATTTGACTGCGTCACAACAACGTTTTCGAATTTTCAAAATACAAAATTTCCATTAAAAAATTGAAAACCTTGCCATAGCTCCTAAAGCTGGGAAATTTAGAAAATAACATCGATTCCACGTGCAAATGGTCGCATAATGTTTTGAGCCTTTTTCACAATTTTCTCTGGACGACAACCATGAAACGGAACCATGTTTACAAACTTGTTTTGGTAACCAGCGGACTGGGACGAGTAAAAAAAACACGAAGAAACCCTTTCAAGAACAGCAATTAACTCCTTTACGTTGAAATTAACAGTATTTCCAACTGGAAATGACGAATTTGTGTCATCTGTTGCCAGATCAGTGACATCAAAACTAATAATAATCTCAAGTTCTTTGTCTTCTAAGTAACCCGCCGCCATTTTGAAAACAGTTTTTCGAATCTTCATGGGGGGTCCGCACATCACACATGTTTCAACACGCCATCCGTGCGTTTTGCCGCCCTATCTTATAGGCGCCCTGATATCACCAAATACATTATCGCCGTACTTTATATAGTCAAATAACTAGAAATACATGCATGCAGCAACCCCTCGCTATTTCAAACAAAGTACACAATTTCCTGAGTTAACCTGACCTAAACTTATATTATGAAATGCACAAAACTCAAATCAGTCTTATTATATTTTATCGAGTATATTATAGCTAATGTTTCCATCTTTCAATACAAAAATAATCACAAAGCTAGTGTAAACATTGCCCATTCAATTTTGCTGCATTATACTATGCCAGCAATTAAGTAACGGTTTAAAATCGAAGTTTCAAACGATTAAAACAGTACAAAATCTTCACAGACAAAGAAAAAACTTCAAATGTTATTTTATTCTGTAATTGCAGTCGACCGGCGGCTAAAAGTTTTATACTTTATAAATATAGTGTGTATTTTTGATACCAAAATTCAAATTACACTTTCAAAAACACTTTTTAAAGTTAAAGCAAAGGTGTAATAGCCTTTCACAGGTTTATGCGTTTGCATAAAAAGCTGAAAATTTAACAAATAAACGGCATACAAAGCTGAAAAGTATACAAATACGGCTCATTCTTATCGCGAAACAAATACGAAATAAACAAAGTAAACACGTACCCTTTGTCTTCGAAAACATTTATAAGTTTGCAGATTATGAATTATTCCTCTTACACGGCTTTGTCTTGACCGTATCCACGTTCATCTTTGCTAACTGTCATGCTTCATATATCTTGTTTCTTCTCGTTTTACTTTCTTTGCACAAAGTTTATGAAACGCTTTTACAAAAATTTTTACGAAATGACAGTTAATATAAATTGCTGACGTTCTCATTGAAATACAAACTTTCTGTCTTAGCCAATCAGAACGTTCGTTGATTACCAGACGTTACTCGCGCATGCGCATAACTTACAAAACCACCCAACGTCGACCGTCCATGACAAAGAATTTGGACAACTTTGGATTCGCCTATGTTCTACCGGGTTCCGGGTGTAATTCCTAATCTCCGAGCGGAATTAGTACCCTCGCAGGCGCTCCGCGCCCGCTCGGGGATTAAAAAAATCGTCATTAATTTTACTATTTTGTGTTGATATTCTCGCATTTGTTTACATCGTTACTTCGTAAGCGAAAGTCGCCTATGTTCAATTATGTTGAGGCACGCTTTTTTATAATTATATAGTATTTAGTTGGGCAATCCTATCTTGAAATACAACTTTTTTCTTCTAGTTCGATGCATAGACCCCAAGCCATTGGGAATGCAAAGCGACAAAATACCTAATTCGGCAATCACAGCATCATCAACCTTTGATAGTTCTTATTACCCTTACTTCGCAAGATTGAATAAGACAGGCAGTTCTTGTTGTTGGGCACCAACTGGTGGAGGAAGAGTTGGCTCGTGGTTACAAGTTGATCTTGGAAAAAAAACAGCTGTCACAGGATTTGCAACTCAAGGAGGATGTTATAACCATGCAGAGTGGGCGATCTCTTACTCGATTGCTTACAGCAATAATGGTAATAATTGGATTGATTATAAAGAGTCGGGGACGGTGAAGGTAATCAAATAAACAAAACACATAATTATTTACAATTAGCTCAATCTTCTCGCGTGCTTTCCTATGAAAATTCGAAAGTCACAAAAAGTGGGTCGTATATCTATGCCTTACCAAAATAATTTTGTGCATGGTGATTAAATCTAATTATCTCTGTAGTCATTTTAGATTTAAAACGAACAAAAACAAAACTAAAACTAACAAGATGCCCGCTAGGCATTAAACTCGCATTGCTTGAGTCGAGCTACGGCTATGACAAAAAAGACGCTTACTCAGGCGTGTGTTTGGGCTTGCCATAGTTGTTCAGCTATGCAACGGAACGGGCGTGAAAATGGGGAGAGCATTGGATAAATTTAATTGCGCTGTGAAGTTCGTCTTGTTCCACAGTGGAGTTAGTCTTGTTCAGATATTCGTAGCACGTCATGTACACAGTTCATTGACAACGCCGTTGTATTGTTTTCAATTGATAGTACTAGTGAGAACTCGTGGTATTGATTTGAGATTGTATTCAGTTTGATCAGAGAATTCATAGCGATATTAAGCAACTTTGGTTCAACATGAAGTTGAAAAGCATGAGAGCAACAGAACACTCCGTTTCGAAAACGCTCGGCATCTTTTAGTGTAAGGCTACTGTGCTCGGCGTGTGCAGTTGTATGTAAGGTGAGCGTTAAGATAAATAAGGCACTTGAAAGCCACATTTCGAAATATTTTTAATTTTTATCGTCTTTTGTCCACAAGAAAACGATGAACGTCATGAACGAATGCACTCAGCAGTGCAGCATGCACGTTAGCTTAGCAACCACGCCTGCGTAGCTCGTGGCTTGCAGGTCAGCGCACCTTATCGCACCTTGCGGGTCGCGAAATTCTCGACCATAAAAATATTAAGAACGCTTCCCATTTTAAGAACTCGCTTGCGCATTGCGCAATGCGAGTTATTAAAATATGTTACAATATTTTAAAAGAGCTATTTGTTTCTCTGTTAACGTGCAATTACAATAGAGTGCATGCACGAAGTTGAAATATGGGAGCCCGTTGAGGGCATGACTTTTGTGTTTAAACCGTAAAGTAAATATTTCCACACGGACCTAAATGCTAAACATTTTGTGCATGGTTGTCCCAACAAGGCGGACAAATGCGGCCCTATAGTTGCATGGGAAAGTGTTACCTATATTTAATCGAAGTTTATTAATTTTAATAAAACTAATCCTAGGCCTGGTGGTTTTTCGCAGGTTTTTCAAGGCAACAAAGATCCAAACTCCATTGTTACCAACACATTTAAAACTGAAATCGAAACTCGATACATTCGCGTGTTGCCGAAATCATGGAGACATTATCCTACAGTGAGACTCGAGTTGTACGGTTGTTACTGAGTAGAACTTTCACCAGTTGCATGAAGCATACTGTTAAATCATTTTAAAGTAAATTTCCGAGTAGTTGAATGCTTAGTGGATGTAACCACAGAATTGTTAAGCTTAATTCCTAGACTTGCATGTTTCATCTTATTATCATACAATAAATGAAATTGAAAAACTCTTAAAATTGGCATTTATCGTTTCGTCAAAATTCTACTGCGTTAACTGTGTTCACTAACCTCGGTTTATAACTTAGAAAACACGGGTGTGCAGATATTTTTCGGGGGTTGGTGCAAATTCTAATAATTGGTTCCAAATCTCTTGAAAAATATGAAAATGAAGCTTGGTCGTATTATTTAGGTAAATTTTGTACCACTTCAATATTTGGATGAAAACTATGCCATTGATTATCAACTGATGTATATTAACATCCCTCACGGCGACTTTCAATGGGCGACTTGCGCTTTAGACTAATTTCTTACCTCGGCAATAAAAAGGAAAAGAGCTTAGTAAAATTAGTGAAGCTGCTAACTTTGTCTGTGAATTATTGTAAATTACGGAAAATATAGCCATTCGAAGTTGACGAATTTTGTCCCCGAGCGGACGCGGAGCGCCTGCGAGGGTACTAAATCCGCTCGGAAATTAAGAATTGCACCCGGAACCGGGAAGAACATTGCGGGATCCAAATTTGTCCAAATTCTATGTCATTGACGGTCGACGATGGATGGTTTTGTAAGTTATGCGCATGCGCGAGTAACCACTGGTAATCAAGAAACGTTCCGATTGGCTAAGACCGAAAACTTGTATTTCAATGAGAACGTCAGCAATTTAACTGTCATTTCGTAAACCCTTTTGTAAAAGCGTTTCACAAAATTTGCGCAAAATAAAACCATGGATAATAAAATCACTGGATAGGAAACTATTGTCACGTGGGGTGCTTAGGGGTATTTTGATTGGTCGAAACGCGTTTTTCATGTTTTTAAAATGGCTGAAACCTTGTTGAAAAATCTGATGTCACGGATGGCGAATATTTACGTAAGTATGATTGATTTCCTAATGTTTTTGACTCAGAATTTTTCAAATTTTCACCGTTGTTGGTTTATGTAACATTTTGTTATTTTTTCCCTTTTTATTGGCAAATATGACCTAGCCTACGCCACACATCAATAGTCAAGGTACGTCTAGACGTGGTTTGTTTACAAAGGATTTGTTTTACTTTTGCTTTTTTACTTTCTGTTTTTCAGAAATTTGCAACGCAATTTATATAGTATATAAAATTTTTCGAGTTTGTTTACTTATATGAAACACTGGATACATATTCTGCTAAATTGTGGCTTTGTAACCATTAAATTAATTAGATTTGTTCTTTGGGATTTTTTTTTTGTCAAAAGTTTGATGTTGTACGCGCAATATTTGTATGGGTGACAACCATTAAATATCAATGTTTACAATATAAATCCAGCGAGCATTGAGTGGAAGCAGCTAGTCTCCAATACAAAGTCAATATTTAGCAATTATTTTATCATATAGAATGTTTATTTTGTATTTATTATTTTTTGCATTAATTTTTAGACTTTTCAAATAACCTGATAATAGGAAAAATATGGATCGTTAAAAAGTGATATATTATTATCCATGGGAAAAATGAAGTTGGCAAGGAAGAGAAAGTACTCCCATCGGCAATATAAGCCTAAAACTGTACCCTCCGACAACAAGTTTGACTTTCACCTGCGAATCCTTCCATGTGAAGTTATCAATGTCCCTTCAATCAACACTTTTTTCAATTTTTTTCAAGAACTGACAGGCAAGAATGTTTCAGTAAATCTATCGACCCTGGTTCACTGACATGGACATCCATTTTTGCTTTTTTCAACTTTCTCCACAAGCAAAACAGCAACACCGATTGCAAAGAAATCTGTCATTGTCAATGAAGATTTCTTTTGGATTGTCTTAATATCCAACAAAAATGTGTCTGGTAAAGTAACTGGAATTCCAAACCAACTGGTAAACCCAAGTAACTTTATAAAATTGTTATACTTTGTTGACTCCTGTGACATTTGTCCTGGTATTTCATGCAGTGATAGCCTTATCAAGGGATAATCAAGACAGAGCTGATAGATGACAATAGAGTCAGACCAACTGATTGTTCTTACTTACTTGAAACAGTCAATTCAGTTGATAAAGTTGAAAAGTCTCTTTCTTCTGAAGGTATAATTGTTATTTGCAAGAGGAAAGAAGAAAGGAACTTTAAAGTTCTTACCACCACATGTAATGGCGCTTCTGCTCATCGTACATTTTATAAATTAATCAAAGTTTGAAAGATGTTTTGCTGGTTTTAAAGTTTGTCCCCGAGCCGGCGCGAAGCGCCGTGCGAGGGTACTAACCCCGCCCGGAGATTAGGAATTACACCCGCAATCATGTGCAAAAGTTATAAGACTTTACGTATTTTAAACACATTTTTTTCATTCTGACAACTATTTTGTCACGTATTTCGTTAAACTATTAACTATTTCCCCCCTTCGGCCCTTCCCCCATTGACAATGTTGAGAGTGATATTTTCGGCAAATCAAATGGCTTGGTATCGTAGAAACAACATTGTTTTGGGGGAGAGGGGGGGGGGGGTAGATACTAGGTGTCATGACCGTGTCTCGAAAAATTTTGCACATGATTGTCTGTATGCAAATTTAAAGCTAACTGTGTGTCAGCTGACTTTTGCCGACAGAAAATATAATCGTATCCTTTTCGTTGTTGTTAATGTTTCTCACTACAATCAAACAACTCTCGTAGTTAGATTATGACGTAAATGACGTCACTATGACGTAATCGTCTAATAAAATTGTCCGCGAGAGTATTATTAAGGTAACTAGCGAGTTAGCATTTATTTTTGTGAATCAATTTCAGGAAGTAAACTTTATTAACAAGGGTCGTACGCATATTCCAGAAGATCACTGTTTAACTTCGTCATTAAATTAATTTTTAAATTAATAGTTAACGATGAAAACCATAAACTCCATCATCTTTAACTATGAAAGTTCCGGATATGTACAATCTTAGAAGTTCGAAACAATTTTACATTCCTAACTATCGTACAAATAGATATAGGGACACGTTTATAATATCCAGTCTCTTAAATGAATAGTAAATTATATAGATGTTTTTTACTAGTAGTGTACAGTATAATTTTTATAATGTTTTAAATTGTTGTATAGCCATCTATCTATCTATCTATCTATCATTATTGGTTTAATTTATAACACATATTTCACAACACACGCACTTGAAAAACATTGCGTAACTAATGCGCCAATCCGATATTGCGAAACAAACACAGGTTTGTATACACGCAAACTATACTAAGGAAGAAAATGAAGTCAAAGAGGCAGGTTCCGAAAGAAACGTCTATTTACATGAGGTTCTTATATCAGGGCAAAGGTGTAAGGGGAAAGGAGCTTCTTAGCGCATTTTCTAAGTACAGTAAGGCGACCATATATCGTCATGCCAAATTATCGTTTGACGAAAACGATTCTTTCGCAAACGCAAGCTGAACAAAGAACGTCCAAGTAAATTATCTGTTCGCGACGAACGAAACCTTGTAAGGCATTTGCGCATATGTAGAGAAGTCACAGGTTCATTTGGTGTATCCACACTTCGAACAGCAGCTGGGATTAGTCTTGAAGTATCACTGTTGACCACTCGAAGAGCACTTCGAAAGCACGGCTACTTATACATACAATCGCGCAAAAAAGGACTTATGACAAGAAAAGACTTGACGCAAAGATATCGCTTCGCCCGTAAGGTTAGAAGGCTGCTACCGGAAACGTCTGGGAAAATGGAATCCGCTTCTATTTTGATGGAACCTCGTTTGTGCACAAAACAAACCCGCTTAAGCAGGCACGAGCTACAAAATCAATGGCTTGGAGAAAGCCTGGAGAAGGGCTTGCTCTAAATTCCGCAAGCAAAAGGAAAGAAGGCCGGAGTAGAGGGGAAAACAACTCACTTCTTTGTTTCCGTTGCTTATGGGAAGGGCTTATTTCTTGCAACCAATATTTTCATCGTTTGACTGGGGAGACATTTGCTAAATATGTGCGCCTTCATTTCCCTCGGATATTTGAAAATAGTGCAAATCAAACCGCCAAACGTTTTGTGCAGGATGGTGACCCATGGCAAAACAGTGCAGTCGCAAGGCGAGCTTTCAACCAAGTGGGAGCTTTAAAGTTTTCTATACCACCCCGAACTCCGGCCTTAAACCCAATTGAAAATTTGTTGCACTTGCTTTCCAAAAAACTAGAGAAAGATGCTCTTGACATGAAGATAACACGTGAAAGCTTTGCTCAGTATAACACGTGAAAGCTTTGCCTAACTATATTTAACACATTATATTAGTTATAAAAAGAGAACTGCAAATAAATATGCACATCTCAGTTAATTGATGCAGATAATCCTGCATGTTACCACATGTTACCATCATGTTACCATTCATGTTACCATTTTTCCCTTACTAATTTCTGTATATATATTTAAATGTTACCACGGACAGGACAGGACAGGACAGGACAGGACAGGACAGGACAGGACAGGACAGGACAGGACAGGACAGGACAGGACAGGACAGGACAGGACAGGACAGGACAGGACAGGACAGGACAGGACAGGACAGGACAGGACAGGACAGGACAGGACAGGACAGGACAGGCCAGGACAGGACAGGACAGGACAGGACAGGACAGGACAGGACAGGACAGGACAGGACAGGACAGGACAGGACAGGACAGGACAGGACAGGACAGGACAGGCTTCCGTCATATGAGAGTTGCAAGCCATTAGACCACAATATTTACCACAATATGATGGTAGTACAGATAGAAATAATAATGTTTTGTAGTTACATAAAATATAAAGGAACATCGGATGCATTCGAATTCGACTTTTAAATAAAATTAGTTTTCTTCGGCTGCATTGCATGTGTTTTTTATGTCTTGTATGTGTTTTTTTTCCTCCGGTCGGTTTGCATGCGTCGTCTGTACTTTATTAAAACGAAAATAAACAAAAACATCTCAGTCAGTTATTTTTTACCATGGTTACAGTATTACTGTGGTAGAAAGATAAAAATACAGTGACATTTGTAAATAAATCAAACCATATCAGTAATCAGGTGTGAAAATTATATAATCTGACAGTCCCTTTTTAATAATTTTTGTCACATAAATTTTGCACCAAATTGTATCGCAAAAATTTGTACAAATAAGAGAAAGAAAAATCAAATAAATTTTCAAGAATTTTGAGACGAAATAGTTTAGAAAAAACTAAATTTTTATCTGAGTTTGCGTCGGCCTTTTCCATATTTCCCTAACGAAAGTAGCCGAAAAGGTTAATGAAAAAACACAAAATCGCCTCAATATTGAATGGCAAAACTCCCTAATCTAACAAAAATGATAACAACGATGAAACCAAAATTTAATTAAGGGTATCGAAAAACATGTATCGAAAATCCATGTTGCGCGAAGGCGCGGTTACTAAGTTTTGCAATTAGTCAAATGAGTGTACAGATTATCTTCGTTCTCTCTTTTTCCTAATTCATGCAGCATAAGTTGGCTGCTTATTTTTTACGTGTTCGTAATGGTCGGCTTCGCACGGGTTTCATGAACATCGTCTGTATATTCCTCGCTTCGCTGACATTCCTAATGGTACAATTATTTTTTGCAGGCGCAAATTTAATTGATATTACTCGATTTTTTTGGCTAATTAGAAGTCCGAAGATGAACTTACAAGACACGAAAGGGTTTAGTAACAAACAATTTTGTAATCAATTTAATCACAAAGCTGGTTAAAAAAGCAACAAAGTAAATAAACAGCGCGGAACGACCTGCATGTTGTGTCTGCTTGTGGTTTCACGACCAAACACATCCCAGCCTAAATATGTGCAGACCAAGCCCCCGTTACTCTTTATATCTGTGATAATTTTCCCTGTTGTACTGATCTAAAATTAGCGTAAATGGCATAGGTCCATTCAGGTGGGAGACCAGTAAGACGAGTGTATTTCTTCAGGATATCCTGGTTTCTATCAATGAAATTGAGCTCACTACTTTAATGTTTTACACCCCATTAACGTTGCTTTCCAATGTTTTTGTACCCTTCCCAGACGTACAATTTTAAATTTGTAAAATTATTAAGATGTAAACCTGGATGATCTCTGGTTCGTGAAGCAGGACTCCAGTCTGTGGAAAAGTAATCACCCTATTCTGCAAAAAGCAAGAAGATTAATGCTTAAGGCTATAATCACCTTTTATTATAAGCTCAGGGAAAAATACGACATTTGCGTATTAAAACGAGAAAACCTGCTTTTCATCCCGACTCGGCGTGAAGTTTTTGCTTTCTCTAGGTAAATATTTCGCTAAGGCCAACAGTCCCTAAACTAGGTAGGCATTTGTTTCAGAGGTTCTTAACGGGCTTGCATGGAAAAGCTGATTCAAAAGTTAATCTAATGCGAGTTATTAATTTAACTGTAGACGTCATCCCAGGCACACACGCACGCAAGCAATGTCTCATTATAAGCATTCATATATATATACACCTTGTTAATAATAATAATATACTAACTTCTGTCAGCCTTTAGAGGTCCGTTATAATAATCACTTGACGTTGATCTTTGTTTTCGTATTGCTGAATCACTTCTATATCTTTCATCACCAAGAACAAACGTGTTTTTCTGAATCACATTGAACCAAATAACTGCAGCGATATACGGTTGTGGACTTGTCGAATTCTGAGCTTCAGCATAAGTTAAGTCACGAACAAATTGATCTCGTAAGTGCTGGATGATAAAGGTTTTTTGTCGTCTTTCACTTTCCATGCACCATGCAACAACGTAGTAGTACCTAAAATTTAAATTATACTTCTATTTTTTTTTAGCTTCATTTACTCGGAAAACTATTTGTGAATGAATAACAGCACAAGATTGATCCGAAAGCAATTTATACTTATTCAAACTTTTTTGTGAAAGGCTTCAATAAAAAATTAAGTTTGTTTGATGTTGCTCCGATTGCTTTCCCTGCGGCCTCTATTGGAAATTAGAGTGCATTGAAAAGAGAAAAATAGACAGTGTTTGTGTTAGTAATGCCTGACCTCTGTTCTAATATAATTTCAAAATACTAAAATCAAAAATACACGCATAGGTCCTAAACTAGCTGAACTAAAGCTACTATTACCAAAAGACTTTTTTCGCAACAACATGTTCATTATATGTTAGGCAGGAAAATAGTTGACAGTATAATCATGCAGAGGTTAATCATTATGAGAGCAGTTCAACCCAGAAATATTAACGTGAGGGCATACTTACGTCCATTTGTAAAAAATCTTTCACTTTCACTGTAATTACTGCTCCCTGCTTTAGTACTGGCACTAACACTTTCCTATTACAATCTTTAAACAATGTGCATTTGAGAGCATTTTATTTCATATCTGGTTGTGAAACATGTTTTAGAACACTTACTGGTTCAGAAGACCCATACACTGAATGCAACAATAAAAGGACATGATGAAGATGATGATCAAGAAGATGGTGAAACAATGGTGGAACGGGTAGCACTATACCATCAGGATACAGGTCAACTATTTTTATATATTTTATAAAAATTTCAAATTTGTATACAAACGAATATATGTTTTTATAAAATACAATAACAAAACATATCATGACAAATATTATACGTGAAATTGACATGGTAGATCAAAATTTTCAATAACCGAACATCCAAGACAATCTTTGCGATAGATTTATGTGCTGTTGACTCCTCAACAAATACCCGGTGTACAAAGCAAAGAACCTTCCGGCTGCCTAAGATTTTAAGTGCCACAGAGGTAGAGCATTTGCAATTACAGCTGAATAGTGAACAAAAGTAAGTGGATTGTTATAGTGTTTTATGCTTTTAATGTATTGCCTAACCTATTATGTGGCTTAATTCAATCGCTCCACCCAATTTTTAGTGTCTAACAACAGATTAATTTACCAAATTGGTTGACTATAGTTTTAATAGCTTGGCATAAAGAGATATTCATATCGACAAACAGAAAATGAATTTTAGAAACTTCAACATCAATTTTCCTGTTTTTTATTTTCTAGATATGGACGTATACACACCAAACGGACAAAGCAGTGGAGCCGACCAAGAGTCCTAGTGCCAAAGGAATATACATATATTGCTAACCTCTTGCTCAAGGTCTTTGCAAAAAGGATCAGTTCAGAGGGAACCATAGACAAGAGAATTGGTCTGGATAGTGAATACTCTAGAAGGATTGCACCCAATAGAGTAGAACATATTGTTTATATGCTGCATGACGAAAGTTTCCATTGTTCTTTAGGATGTTAGGATGTTGTCCCATCCTAAGCATGGCGCTGAACTGTGCCACATGACCAATGCCTCTGATGAGGCCGTTGGCGCCGTTCTTCAACAAAAGGTTCATAACTTTTAGTAACCTATTGGTTTCTTCTCGAAGCGAATTCAACCCACGGAAACTCGATACAGCACTTTAGGGCGTGAACTCCTCGCAGTGTACCTCTCCATTGGCCATTTTCGTCACCACCTAGAAGGCCGCCAGTTCTTCGTTTTTACTGACCATAAACCATTGACATATGCATTGCACAACTCCGTCAATCGTCATTCACCTCGAGAAATACGCCACTTGGATTTCATTTCCCAATTTACAACCGATCTCCGCCATGTCAAGGTACCTGAAAATCCAGTCGCCGACGCCCTGTCGCGCGTCGTCACTATCACGCCTTCTCCACCCACCATCGATCTTGCTGCCATGGCTTTGGCTCAACAACATGATGAAGAGATGGCAAAATTTCGCGATGATCCCCCAGTCTCACCTTTTCAATTCCAGGATCATCCTATCCCCACCTCTAATACCACCATTACCTGCGATAATTTATATCTACTTGTAAACCACGCCCTTTTGTTCCACAAGGGTTTCGCCGCTCTCTTTTCGATTCCCTCCATAACCTGTCCAATCCTGGTATTAAAGCAAATCAGCGTCTGATTACCGAGCGATGTGTCTGGCCCAACATCAATCGTGATGTACGTCAAAGGACCCGAACATGCCTACAATGTCAACGCTGCAAGGTTCACCGTCACATCTGTGCCCCCCTCTCCAACTTTGATTCCTCTCAGCCCGATTTTCTCAAGCCCACATCGACCTGGTGGGCCCTTTACCTCCGTCCAATGGCTACACCTACTTCTTGACCTGCATCGACCATTTTACCCGTTGGCCTGAAGCGATTCCAATATCCACCATCACAGCTGAATCAATTGCTCAAGCATTCGTGCACCATTGAATCGCTCGTTTTGGTGTTCCACACGACATTAGTACCGACTAGGGCAAACAATTCAAAAGTCATCTTTTTGGCTCACTCACTCGTTTCCTTGGAACTACCCGCATTCGAACCACAGCGTACCATCCTATCACCAATGGCCTCGGCGAACGTTTCCATCGGCAGCTGAAAAGTTCTCTGAAAGCCAAGAACGACCTTCACATAGGAGTGAACGCCTCTCTTTAGTTCTCCTGGGTATTCGCACTGCCGTAAAATCTGACCTAAGACACAGCGTCTGTGAACGAGTCTACGGAACCACCGTGTGCCTGCCCGGAGAATTCCTCAATTTATCTCCTGAATCCTCCTCCCTTGATCCTACTTCCTACGTCGACCGTCTAAGAAGAACTGTGCAAGATTTACAAGCTCCAAAAGACCGTCCTCAGCAGCGAACAACCCATCTTCCAAAGGATCTGCAGTCCTGCACCCACGTTTTTATCGCCGCGACGACGTACGTAAACCCTTAAAATCCCCTTACGATGGCCCCTTTAAAATTCTTTCGCGGTCTATGAAACATTTTAAAGTCGAATTCGGCACTCGTACTGACAGCGTCTCCATCGATCGCCTCAAGCCTGCACATCTCGACACGGACATTGCGTTGCCTTCCACTCCACCGTCTAGCTGCAGATCCAACAACTTCCACAACTCAAGATGAGCCACCGGTACCAAAGACAAGATCTGGCCGACAGGCTCATTTTCCTGCGCGTCATGTGTCCATCGTTTTTCATTAACATCCATCAACTTCTGCACTAGCAGGGAGCTGCTGTAGCGTCTTGTCACCGAATAACTTTGCGCATATTATGTGGTTTCCGTACGGCGCGCAAGGAACTTTTAACAACATTCTTTAATGGCATAATTCTTTTAGGATATAGCCTCGCTTAGATGTTAGTTTATAATTCTGTTAGAAAATAGACTCGCCTAGTTTAATCTTTTCGCCGCAAATATTATTTACCTTATGTTTCCTCTTGGCGACAACATAACTCATTATGACGTCTTTCCTAATGGCGCTAACACTCTTTAATTAGCTTAACACTAATCTTAATTGCATTTCCGCCTCGCCTTTACTAACCAGGGTATAAAATAACATGTAAAATTTGTGTAAGCATAGTCTCGCTTTATGCTCTTAAGAGAACATCTCTTCAAGCTATTGATTGCATCGACGAATTTCTATGTGAAACAAATTATATTATATCAAAATTATATTAGCGTCCTGAGTATTTTATATAACTCACACGGCAACAGGTCATGTATGGATAATCGCGCTAAAGCTTGATTATTACCCAGCATAAACTATGGCAGGCTCATCAAGTGCAATTCATATTTGTTGCACCTTAACACATTGGAGTACAGACACTGAAAACCATGGTGTGTGTATATGTATATTATGTACCCCTGGTTTTCAGTATCTACTCCAATGTGTTTAAGTGCAACAAGTATGAACTGCACTTGATGAGCACGCCATAGAAAATTTCCAGTCAGCAGTACATAGCTAGGGACCAATGAAATTCCGCACATGATACAGCACTGAAAGCAAAATAAATCAATAGGTATTTCTTGGTGACACCCAAAAAATATATCTTAGTTGTAAAATGAAGGTCAGACATATAATTGAGGAAGCTGAATTCACAAAAATTTGAATCTCTTACACTTATGCAAATTAATGTGACAGTTCAACAACCCTAAGCTAAATGACAAATGAAATGTCATATATACAACAAAGTGAAGACTTGTCAACCTGTTTGGAAAACAAATAGCTACTGACAAAACAAGTGGTGTTTTTTTAATTAACCGGCAAAGGCCATGGTATGCACTGGATAAACAAGCTAAATTAGCATTGTTATAAGTATAGGAAATTCTCATTCCAAGTTTTAAAGATTCCAGACATTCTCATTCCGGGTTTTAAAGATTCCGGAAATTCTTATTCCGTGTTTTAAAGATTCCAGAGATTCTCATTCCAGATTTTAAAGATTCCAGAGATTCTCGTTCCGGGTTTTAAAGATTCCGGAGATTCTCGTTCCGGGTTTTAAAGATTCCGGAGGTTCTCATTCCCGGTTCGCCGTTCCTCGTTCCCCGTTCCTTGAATCCCCGTTCCTAGTTTTAAAGACAGCCCTAGCCAATTTTGTAATATCCGGTAAGCTGTAATTGTTAGAATCTTTAATTACACGCTCGGACGATACACAAGCCCGTAATTGTCTCTGCTGAGCCTGAGTTACAGTTCCGATTAATCATAGAAATACTGGAAGCTTTACTTCAAGTTTGGCTACGATTATCAGCTAATTCTACTGACTGCCATGAGTAATATGATAAGTTCTGACTTAATATGCCAAGGCTTTTTATCGGCCGTCTGCATATATCTTCTATACAAAATTGTGACATACATCACAAGTGAAACAGCCAAGTCTTGTTCAAACAAACGTCAACTTGGATTTTCCGAAGATATTTTAGATGTTTTCGCTGCGGAGAGATCTGGCGTATCGAACATATGCTTAGCGATATCAATAAAGTCAAAAGAATGCTTAGTTCGACAACATGTTTGCGACGCTTTGATACTCTTGGCCAAACGTCAGCCAATGCTTCGAGCAGTCATAACAACAGCGACGAATGGAGATAAATATTTTGAAATCAAGGATATCGATGAAGTCATTACAATTTTGGATATCTCCACTTCTTATGTCAAAGCTTCCGACTGGCAAGATGTCTGGTATGAATACACTGCAAAACTAAGAGGAAATGGTTTGTTATGGCGAGTTGTGATTTTACAAGAGGAACTTGTAGACAGTCAGGAATATGCAAATACGTTAATGTTTAACTTTAATCACTCGTGTATGGACGGCGTGTCGTCAATAAAGTTTTGCAAACAGTTTATCGCCAACATGAACGAACTTGCGAACGGTACGAGCAGTATTGACCAGGAAATCTCAAGTTTAGACTTGCTTCCAGAAGTCCACCAGATTGTCACACGCGGTCGAATTTGGCATTCATTGTTTAATTTTCTGTTGACTTTTTGCGGCGTACGACCAATATTAAAATTTTGTATGAAGAAAATGTTCGCTCGCGAAATCGAAAAGAGGCCGAATAATCCATATCACGAACAATTTCCGCCAAATCCAGAAGCAAACGTCTCTCGTGCTCCATGTCGGTTGAATGTAAAGGTCTTCAGTGAGAAGGAAACGAGTGATATTATTCAAACGTGCAGGGCTAATGCTTGCACAGTAACCGCAGCTATCATAACAGCGGCACATTTGGCATTCTGCAAACTTCTGGATGGTGAAAAATCGAAAGACGCGAAGTTATCCTACCCATTTGCTATCAATGGTCAGCGCTTTTGTGATCCCAAGCCGAACGAGAATTACCTAGGGAATTTCGTGTATGAGCATGAGGATTCTTACATAAAGTACAGTGGTAATGATGCTGATTTTTGGCAACTGGCAAGAGAAACTACCGAGAAAATTAAAACTGATGTTAAGAAAGCAAAATTTATAACAGAGGTGACCGTAATGAGTGGATTATTGAAGCCAGTAGAAATTCTTCATTTATTCGTAAATGAAAAGCTATTTCCGAAATCGTACTGCAATTTTATATCAAGTTTCGGGTCTTTTAAATTTGACGTGGGGAATAATGGAGTTTATAAACTCCATGAATGTTTCGTAAATAACCATCTTAATGGTTTCAACTGCACATTTTCTCATTTTAATTACACCATTAATGGGAAAATGACCTGGCAAATTGCTAGTAATCTTACAGTACACACTGAACACGCTGAGACATTTGCAAAGGATTGCCACGATAAACTTATCGAAGTGACTTGTACATAAAATTAAAGCCTGTAAAAGTAAATGTAGGGAGCGCTTTCCATCAAGCGTCTAAAATAGTCAAACCGGTTAATCAGTTCCCTTGCTTGGTGAGTGCATGTAAGTTGCTAACGATATAGCTACATGAATGCAGAGATTTTAAAACGCATTATTTAACAACTGTAATTTGGCTAATTTTGTAGTACTGAAATTCAACAGGACCGGTCAGGCTGTTTTTACTGTATAAAGAAAAGCCCTAGATTAATGCAGCATTTTGCGTACGGAAAAGAGAGTTTGTTATATCTAGAGGAATATACTGTATGCATGTGTTTACAAGTCTTGCTGGGCTATAAACTTGTGTCATATATAATCCTAATTTACTTAAATTTCAATGTGACATCATAGTTAATACATATCGATTACAAACCTAAGCTTTACAATATCCCAATGAATCCTTTGCGAAGGATGTCATATATAAGAGAAAAAATAAATAATGGTAACTTGTGTTTGGAAATTATTTTACTTACAGGGTCAGAATAGTAAATTGGGAGATGTTTATTTGATGAGATGTAATTGTGCTTGTCTTTATATAACGTTGCAAAGGCAAAGGGGCTGGGCCAGATTTCCGTCAAAGGGCACTTGTGTGTTAACGCATATTGAATAGTGGCGAGAAATCAAACTTCGGCTCATCACGATTTATCTTTATTACATTTCGGCGTCATAGATGTCGGTGTCTGGGTGTTTTTTTGCCAGACGAATGGGTATTCGTGAGGCTCTTTATTGGCTTCATTTCTAGCGTTGCCTAAAGCAATTCATTAACAAAGTAAATGCAATAGTTTAAATTAAAAGAGCATATTTTGCTCCTCTTGTCCCTAGCTTCTGGCATAACGCATGTGCGATAGCTGCCCCCTCAGTTCCGGCGTCCATGCCGTGATTACTTGCGTGTAGTTATGACAAACAAACTTTATTACCTAAGGATATTTCTTTACTTCCTTAGCAACATGGTATCGTCCCCAGTTTGATAAGTGTAGGGGACATATTTATATAATCCTGTTTTACATTATTTATTTATTTTCAAATGAAAATGAGTAATATGAATTTATCCACCCCACTTATTGATACTGGCAGAATTCAATTTCCCTCATGAGCTTTCTAACTACAAATTTGGGATTTAAACTTCCCCATCCCTCTGTTTAAAACTTTCAATTTTCACGAATTCCAAACATTTTATCGTTTCTGCATGTGTTTATCTTTGGTATTAACAACAAGTTCTGATGTAAATATTTTGATGTGAGGCGATTCGGCATAAAATGACATGCTAATGATATTTGCTTCAGGATTTTATTATCTTTATTTCCTAAGCAACCATATTCCAATTTTTCATATGTTCCATTGTCGGACTCAGGGTTACAGGCAGAATAAATCACTACAGCTCAAAATTGTAACACAAAACTAGTGATTTGCAATAAATTAAATAACTTAAGATCTTCACATGATATAATTCGTTTGCTCCTGAGGTCTCACGCAGCAAGTGCTGCATCCCTTACCTCGTGCCTCATCGTTTAAACCAGTTCTCTCTGGTTTCTCTAGATGAAAGTGCTTATAATTATTATGCATGTGTATAATAAATAATTTAGTTAACTGCTTAATTCGAGCCTTTTGTCAGTGTTCATTTCAGCCGATATACTTTTGTGTACGTCTGCGTGCAAGTTTTTTTTATAATTATAAATGTGCTGAAAAGTTCATTTATGTATGAGGAATAATATCATAAGGAGGTACTCAGGGACATAAGCTATGTTTCCGGATTATATGCACGAAAAACATTCTCCTTGTGACATTACTTATTTCCCCTGCACTTCAATCATATAAAGTTGAGCTGTCTTGTGATGTGTTTAGTCAGATCGTTGAACCGGAATTCGTAACAGGGTCACCAGATGGTTAATCTCAGTTTTCATTATTAAAAGGTATGAAGTTTATCAATTTCTATTTCTTCTTCAGATGTTGCACATCACGCCAAGGGTCGGTTGCTCAAAAAGCGCTTATAATTTATGCTGTGGAATAGCTATAGTTTAAAAATACATTGAGACATCTTTTTAATGATTGAACTTTTACAAAATTATAGCTACAGCTTATGCATTAAATATGCACTTCAATTGAAAATTAAACTATTTGCATTGAAATATTCCAGCTCAAGAACGTGTTTCTGCGGTTAAATGAACCAATCGTAATGGAACATATAACATTCCTCATTCGAATATCAACTCAATTTGTGACTGGAATAACGTGGTCTTACACTATACCGGATTCCAGGGCCGTAGCTAAAAGCTTAATTATAAGGTGTGCGGTCCCGTCAGATTCACATGCACAGTTAAAACATCAGGTTAAGTTGTTCCAGGGTATCTATCTCTCCAGAATTTTTTCATTTAGCTGATCATATTAAAGCAATCGTGGTATCATAATTATTTTTTGCTTGAGCTAGGGTAAAACTCACTTTGACATGGCTAATTTTGATGACTTGACCATTCGGTTCCGGTTAATCCAGTATAGTTTAACATGACTTAAAACGTATTTGAAACCTCAGGAATATAATTACGGTTGTAATGGCATTGAAATGCGGTATCTATACTTAAATTATTTATTATTTAGTATAAGCCCCCTCCTCAGTCTCACGAATCTCTTCAATGGAATGTAGTACAGTATTTGCATTATCACTTCCCCCCCTCTACTAATTGCATGTAATTTGTTTCCCACCCACCCGCAAAGCGAGATCCAAAATATGTTATAAAAATTCATATTGACAGTCACTGTCCAATCTTGTCTCGAGACTGCCTACTTTTAATTCTCAATAATATAAAAATGACCGACATGACAGGTAAATTTAATTTTTTCTTTGTCTTAATTGTTTTAAGAAGTGATTGTTGCATACGTTGGAAATGAAAATTATTTTCGAAGTTATAATTCTCACCAGTTTTGCAGTCTCCGGTAAGCATTCAAATTTATGTTCTATATAGTCTTCTTTTTTATTCAAGGGGGAGAAATAAATATAAATATTCAACATGATCAAAACGTGACCGTAACTAGTGCAAAAATTCAATCGAGCTGTGAGGAGTAATCATGCATAAGCATCAAGTGTATATTATATGAAATTAATATTGTGATTATGCTACTCTGAGTCTTCAAGCGGGTAAGCTGAAAAACTAGTTTGATCACGATGGAAACTGAGCTAGAAAACCAAAGCTCCCTTGTTCGATTCCTATCGTGGTCACGCTAATTTTTCAGTTAAATATGACTGGTTTGTTACTCAGAGCCATGAATATTCAGTTACTTATCCACTTATTAAAAATATAATATCCATACAAAAGAAATCTCCCTAAAAATACGGCAGAATAATGTTCATGGACAATAACTTGAAATATTTATTGTTCTCTATTCAAAGGTCTTTGCTCCAGGTGTTGTTAAAGGTTCATTATATTTTCCTTTAAAAAGCATACATATGATGCCCTAAAAATCACTCAACAAATTAATAAACTTTTTCATGCCAGTGTGTGATATTTTGAGTATTGATTTTCACGTTTTTTGGCCCAGTTAGTCATATCCGCCTGTCAATTAACATCTTTAGTGTTTAATTCAATAAAATGTTCTCGTCTTTCAGCTCGTGCAGACAGTTATTGGACTAGTTGGCTTGACCGGGATGATCCATCTGCGTCGGGGGACTGGGAGCTCTATCACAGCTTTGCGAAAGAAGAACATGGGGTACGTTACTATGCAATGCAAGTCTGGTGATTTTCCAGTGTTGAAAGTTTGATAAGAAATTATTGGACTATCCCGCAATTTCTTGTTGTTGTCCGACAAAAGAAAGGTATCCTCAAAAACTAAAATACATGTTTTCTAGCTGTGTTGCCGGAAATGTAAAGTTAATTAACACAATTTGAATGTAATTTAAGATAATCATAGAATAATTATACTCTCGGGATCACGACATCAGTTTAAGTTGTTTTATACGGTATCCCTGCATGTCCCTAAGACGTTTTCATTTAGCATATCACGATCTGTCACAACGTTTCAACGAACCCAAAAAACGTTTTGACGAATTCAGCTAAAAATGTGAACGTTTAAAGTCGAGAATACGAACGGATAAATAAACGTTCAATCTGAAGCCGTTTGAACGATTTATGTTTATGAACGGTTTTAACGAATTAGTCTGAACGCCTGTTGCGCGTATGATTGACGCAAGATATTATTGACTAATAGGAAATATTTTCAAACAGGTAACATGTGTTGGCGCAAGTATGCGTGTACATATAAATAGCTATACCTTCATTTGAATGTTTTACTAAATTTATTAGCTAAACTACCTAAATCACATTATATTATACTTTATATACATATATACATTTGCATTTTGCATCAAAATTCGGGTTTATTCGTTAGAAAGCCTTCAGTTATTAGTACAAATTATCATCGTTATGTCAAATTAATCAATGCATCATCTGTAACTATACCCATCTGTTTCGTACCCTCGTTGTGGGACACTACTTCATGCGAAACATCACAATAGACAGACGATTAATCTTTAATCTTGTACTAACTGTAACTCTCGTACAGGCGATATTATAATAGATCGTTCAATACTTCAATATTCAACAAATATATGCCGTGTATGGTTCATGACTGTACAGATACTACAGAGTCAACTATAAAAACAAAGTAACACTCCAAGTTAATAAATATAAACGTTGTATAAACAGCCATCTATTGCCGTACTTACAATTTCGTGGATTATCCGTCCGTTAAGTTACGATAATACCAAAATATTATAGCATAGCATGACTAAATAAAAGTTACGAGTACTAATAATCCCTAATTCCATGGGTATTTGTGCATGAAATTAATATTTTTGAGGACAGGGGCGGATCTAGGGGTAGTCACACCAATCACGCGACTAACGTAAAAATTCCGCACTAATTTGATTCAATGAAAGTGAAATAATATTTATTTTTCTGAACGCAGACCAGTTGTAAATTTGCAGCGGCATAATTAATTTTCTGGCCGAATGAATTAAATTAACACTGATCTCTCTTGATTTCCCCGCTCTGAATTCAAATTTCAAACTGCACAATCGTGATCGTTCTGGAGGTTGGTTAGGGGCGTTTCTGGTCAATCTGATTGGCCTATTCGGTGGTTTCCAGGGAGACAAAAATGGTGATCGTTTTGGAGGTTTGGTCTGATCCTTTTAGAGGTTGGTTATGGGCGTTTTTCATCAATCTGATTGGTCAAATCGATAGTTTCCATGGCGACACAAATTGTGATCGTTTTGGAGGTTGGTCTGATCAGGGCGTCTATAAGATAGGGCGGCGAAACGCACGGATGGCGTGTTGAAACATGTGTGATGCGATTTTAGGACTGGGACGGGGCGGTCGGCGAAAAATTCTCGAACGAAACAATATTTACTTGGTTTTTAACAAGCTCGATTAAAACCACTCAATCTCTGAAACCATAAACGCGATATCTAAAATAAGATTTCTCCTGTGTAATTTATAACTCTTTCTATTAATATTGTGTCTTAAAATTGTTTCTTCAAAAGTTAACTGACCGAATTTGTCAAATTAAAACTACGGATACGCACGGCTACTTGGTATGTTTTTAGATGTATCATACACATTTTGATTTTTCTCAGTGAGGAAAATCCCCAAAAGCATTATACTTCAAGATTTGGTGTACAGAATATTGACAAACATTTGTAGCAAATTTCACTACACAACGTTTTGAACCTTTTTTGCAATCATTTGTAGAAGTGAACGTATTCAAACTTTCTACAACAAAATTGTTTTCACGGCTGCGAGGTCGGAAAATATCAACACAAAATCCCTTTAAATTATATTATATACTTAGATAACGTTCCGAATTGAAAATATGATATGTTTTTCTTTCGTCATGGCAATGTCGACCTGGCCAAGCTAAAAACAAAACAAGAAAATGCTAACTTACTTGCAAGAGCATTAGACCGCGTCGCAACAACGTTTTCGAATTTTCAATATACAAAATTTCCATTAAAAAATTGAAGACCTTGCCATAGCTCCTAAAGCTGGAAAATTTAGAAAATAACTCCCTTGTTCATTAACATCGATTCCACGTGCAAATGGTTGCATAATGTTTTGAACCTTTTTCACAATTTTCTCTGGAATACGACAACCATAAAACGGAACCATGTTTACAAACTTGTCTTGGTAACCAGCGGACTGGGACGAGTATAAAAAACACGAAGAAACCCTTTCAAGAACAGCAATTAACTCCTTTACGTTGAAATTAACAGTATTTCCAACTGGAAATGACGAATTTGTGTCATTTGTTGCCAGATCAGTGTCATCCAAACTTATAAACATCTCAAGTTCTTCGTCATCTAAGTAACCCGCCGCCATTTTGAAAACAGTTTTTCGAATCTTCATGGGGGGTCCGCACATCACACATGTTTCCACACGCCATCCGTGTGTTTCGCCGCCCTATCTTATAGGCGCCCTGGTCTGATCTTCATTTCTTATTGGCTGTTTAATTCCTGACCGATCACGACCGATCAAGCGATCAGAGTCAGACTAGCCACCTTCGCAGGCATCTCTTATTTATATTATGCATTTATATTTGACCGTGAGTAATATCACCGATCATGACCGATCAGAGCCCGTGTTTTGCAATCGAATGTACAGTTCTTTGAAAGGGAATTCAAAAGAAAAACCGATATACAGTTTTAATGCGGGCGCTATATTCATGACACTATTAAATAACATGTCGTCGAGAGATGGATGTTTTCGTATTAAATATACTCGCATGTGTTCGACGAATTGAGAAGTGTACTGTTATAAGGTAAATTATCCAATGTTGATGTTTATGTAAACTATACTCTGTAATTCTGATAATACTATAAGTTCATATAAACAATGGTCCGATAATTTAACTATGTTATCGTTAGCTTATATATTTTACCTAGGCTTTGAGGCTGCTGTAGTGTAATAATCTGTAATTTGCAGTTTGAAAGATTTAGAAAGCTATGGATATTTGCGAAATCATTATAATATATAAATATAAAGCAATTTCGCTTTGACCAAATTCGATCAATGATAACGTAATAAACCTGTGTTCTTACATTTCACTAGACAATAACATTTTGAGCTGAAAATTTCTTGAGAGGTCTGTTCGAAGGGGTAAATTTCTACCATTATTGAAATTTGACTATTGCTATAAAAACATGCATTTTATGCCCACAAAACGTCCCTTTTTAAACCTTCCATTTCAGTGCCTACACAATGTTTTGTGTGGCATTCAATAGCTGCATGTGCCCTAGGAATTTAGCAGACTATAACCTGGCATTAAGCTTGGAAAGCCTCACAAATTTCATAAATCTGGCGGGGGGAGGACGATTGGTGACGAAAATTGGCCTACGAAAATTTTGACTAACGTAAAAAAAATCCTAGATCCGCCCCTGTTTGAGGACCATAATTTATGTAGGTATTTTGTGGCATAATTTTGATGCAGAATTTTCTTGTTCGGTCCAGAATTTGAGTACCTTTTCCAAGGCCTTTGTTTGACATCCTGAACATACAGTGGCGTAACCAGCACGATAAGTGTGTGTGTTGGGCGGTGAATATTGCGGTGAATATTCATATATCCATGCAGTTCTCCCCGACAGATTTCTTTTGTAAGTGCAATGGTAATTATTCGTCGGGCAGACCTGAATATCAATTTCGCCTTTCCCTATTGTGCTCGGCAACTTTTAGGCAACTTTTTAAAATTTGAATAACCAGGGGTGGATCCAGCACTAGTGCACTAATTTGCATTACAAAACAAAATTGCTATTCTGACCAGTTTTCTTGTGTCATGCAAATTAGTGCACTAGTGCTGGATCCACCCCTGTGAATAACTGTTCTGTTTTCCAGCGACCTGGAGCAACTTTTGCTTTTTTGAGTAACAGGGAGCAACTTTTAGGCTTATACATGATCCATACTGCTAATTGCGCACTAATAATTAAGTAAAATATCGACTATTAAATTAATTATTTATTCACTGGCACAATCGGGAAAGGCTTAATATTCATATTCACCGCACAATTGTAGTCACTATAGTTACGCCCCCGATTCCTGAACTCCAGTGCCTCTAGAGTTTCTTACTTGTGTGCGAAAAAACATTTCAAAGTTTTTCTTTTAATTTTCAGATGAAACATACATAACGTTACAAAATATATACATACAAAATATACCTCAAACAACCAACATATGCAGTAATTTATTCATGCTGAAGTGTGTTGAAATATTTTCACTGGGTTTCTTATTGTATATAGCCTCCTTGCAAAGCCGGTTTTGAGCCTGTTGATGCAAACTGCAGAGTAAAGGGAAGCAATATGCTCTGGTATGAAGCAAATCAAAACATTTCTATTTTAAACCGATGTACACCAAGGGGATTCGCATGCGTAAACAGCGAAACTCAAAGTTGCAAGGATTATGAAATCCAGTTCCTGTGTTACAAACGTAAGTAACAAGTAGAGATTTTGCCCTCTTCGGTACACAAAAAATTCGCATTTTTTTACAATTTTAAGTATACGAATTAACCGGAAAGATATGGGAGGCATTACTATCATAAAAGGCGTAAGTTCATATCAACATATTATGCAATCTCCAACTCACAATTTAAGAAAAATTATCGACTGAACTTTAGCCCCTGTAATTTGTCACGTTCATTATTATAATTATACACATGTTTCCTCCTATAATTAGCATTGTACACATGGAGCAAATGTATTGGTCGACAAGGATGCGGTGTATTTAAAATAATTTACAATCCACACTTTAACTCGCGATTTATTATATCTAAAACGCTCGACTGCGCTGTCGTTATAAAATGATAAATATGATAAAAACGCTTATTTGTTTTACTTATAAATTACATAGTTATGTAGTATTTACGGATAATATTTGATGGGATTAAATTAATATTGTTAATTTCAAATTATCAAATCAAAATCTGCATTATATTGATTAAAAATTACGTTGTCCAAAAGCAAGTGTATGACTGTTATTACTCCAGTTAAATGTTTACATCATCTGGAATATTTTCAGCTCCTGCTGATGTCAACATTTATTGGACTCATTGGCTCGATCGCGATGACCCATCTGCATCAGGAGACTGGGAATTGTATTCTGGTTTTGTCGATAGAGACAATAATGTAAGTTTTAAGAATACTTACTACAAATTAGCGCTTATATTCATGTTTGGCTTTAACTACAAAAATATGTTATTACGATAAACCTAAATTATTACCAGATGTTGTCACATCTATTATACTATAATTTGCATTTCAATCATTGACATAATAACAGTCCATTTTTGCAGTAAAATACATAGATAAATACAGCCTGAGTAGGTAGCCACATACCTGCATGCTGTTATTTGCCGTAAGTTGCCTGAAGTGAATCATTTGTGTTTCTTTTTGGAGTAAAATGCTTCCTTTGGGAGTTCAAAGGCCGATTTGGATGTTGATGGGGAAGGGGATAGCTCCATCCAGCTATACAGAGTGTATCAAAAAAAATGTCCAAAATGTAAAATTTTCGTTTTTCAGGATATTTTGCAGAATTTGGCAAATTTTTGTGTTCCTAGAGATAGTTAAGACTTATCTGGTATACCTAGGCCAAGTTTGGTTTTTAATTAACAAAATTATGCTACCGGGGGGGGGGGGTTCCTTCCACTGATATTGAGAGGGCTTGCGCGCGAAAATGTGAAGCTGAAATTGAGATATTATTTAGCTGTCTAAAAGTAAGAAAGCTTTTTAATAAACTGTCAAAGTTTCAGAAGAAATAATGCATACTGGGAGCAACTCGCGACCCCTAAAGGTGACAAATATTTCATTGCGCGCAGTGGATTAAATGCATCGTTGATTTTCGCGTGACCGATCTCATGCAAGGCTGTGCAAATGAATAAATTAAAGCGAGAAACTGAACAAAAAGACGAAACGATTTAATAACAAGATTTTTATTCGTGATGTTAATCCTCGACATTTCCACCATTTCTTTCTAAGCAAACTGCGGCTCCTTTGAGCATGGTAAACACTGAACGGCGAACAGTTCTGCCTCAAATTCTCCATTTCGTTTGAAATTCTTTCTTGCAAATCGCCTACGCTCCCACCGGCAGATCTAGGTGAATGGACAGACAAACGGTTCGCTGTTCAGTGTTTACTATGCTCAGACGAGCCGCAGTTTGCTTAGAATGAAATGGTGGACATGCTGAGGATTAACATCACGAATAAATCGCTTTGTTTTTATGTTCAGTTTCTCGCTTTAATTTATTCATTTGCACAGCCTTGCCTGAGATCGGTCACGCGAAAATTAACGATGCATTTAATCCACTGCGCGCAATGAAATATTTGTCACCTTTAAAGGTCGCGCGTTGCTCCCAGTATGCATTATTTTTCCTGAAACTTTGACAGTTTATTAAAAAGCTTTTCTACTTTTAAACAGCTAAATAATATCTGCATTTCAGCTTCACATTTTCGCGCGCAAGCCCTCTCAATATCAGTGGAAAGGAACCACCCCTCGGTAACATAATTTTGTTAATGAAAAACCAAACTTGGCATGGGTATACCAGATAGGTCTTAACTATCTCTAGGAAAACAAAAATTTGCCAAATTCTACAAAATATCCTGAAAAACGAAAATTTTACATTTAGGACATTTTTTTTGATACACCCTGTAGATCTTAGAAGTGGTGAATTTTTCCAGTTCAACATTTTAGACTGATGCATATGAAGAGAAATGGTCCATTGGTAACTACTTGGGTTTTAAAAAAAATTCCATGTTCGATCAAAAATGAATGCCTCATTTTACCTCATTTTTTGAAATAAACTGTTAGGCCCTTTAAATGGGTATAATTTATGAGGTTTTCAGTTACGAGGGCGATACTCATAGAGGGCGAAAACATGCGAGGGGTTTCTACATATAATTTACATACTTATTTTTGTAATTTCACTAAATCTAGTAACGAATCTAGTAACCAAGTGAGATCCAGTAACCAATTATTGAATTTTTCTCTCACTTTCTACTTGTGCAGCCTCCTTGCAAAGCTGGTTTTGAGCCAGTTGGTGCAAACTGCAGAGTAAAGAGCAGCAATAAACCCTGGTATGAGGCAAATCAGCAAATTAGATCTTCCTATCGATGTTCATCGACGGGATTCGCTTGTGTAAACAGCAAAACCCAAGTATGTGAAGACTACGAAATCCAGTTTCTTTGCTACAAACGTGAGTACAAGCCACCAAGCCACAAATTTTGAAAACTTTCTTCTGTTAATATATAGGGGAATAATTTCTCTTGTTAAATGACGTTGAACACATGCAGTTACAACAAAGTTGCGTTTTTCATTGTTATCAACAGCATGTACAAGATTATTTCAGAGCATGCGCAGTCCACCATATTGGTTTTCCAATCAGCGAATAAAATTGCCTCCTGGTATCCATCATGCCATTTACGGCATATATCATCCCGGCACAAATTCGACTGAATATTTAATCCTTATACAATGACACTATATAAATGGCTGCTATAATAGGAGTATTTGCTCTCAAATGTCTCAGCATGTAAGCTAGTGATTAAAAAATTGATACATAATATATATGTACATGACTGACTATGTTTGTTATTGTTTATGTGTTATTCAAATAATTTTTGTGACTAAAGTTGCAAATCAAGCACAAAACTTTGACTTGCTGTTTGGTTTTTTTTAGCTTGACAAGAAAAGCTTCAGCAACACACAATCCCTTCTTCACAATGCATGCTGATAATTCGATGAATGGTTTAATTTTAAGTTAAAGTGCAGCCATGTAATTGTATGCACTTTTTACAAAGGAATTAAAAGGAGAGATACAGCTTTCATGCATGCATGCATGCTAGCTGTTCTGAAATTGTATTTGTAAGACTATAATATGATGGCATGTCATATGGCATATTCGATACACGCTCATTGCAATAAACAGCTCTACCATTCCAAGGCAATTAAGACTAATCTCTGCGTTCAGAGAACAAAAATTCTGTTTAAACTCTCATAGTGTAAACATAACAATATCATTTTGACTACAGCAGCTTTTGTCGAAAGTAAATTGATGCATTAACTCGTATTTTCCGAACGCATTGAATCTCAACTACGCGACACTTCGATAAGTTTATCGTAACAATGATTTGCAAACGCATCTGCGTGTTCACTGTGAACTGTAAGATTACTTGGAATTTGCCAGGTCATTTTCCCGTTAATTGTATGAATGAAATGAGAAAATGTGCAATTTGAACCATGCACAAGATTATTTATGAAACATGCGTTGAGTTTATAGTTTCCGTCATTTTCCAAGTTAAAAGATCCGAAACTTGAGATGAAATTGCAGCTGGATTTAGGAAATAGTTTGTCATTGAAAAATAATTTCATCAATTCTATTGTTTTCATTAATCCACTTATTACAGTCAGTTCTGCTACACATCCCCTTCCCTTGACACAAGTTTTAATTTCCTCGGTAGTGTCTTTAGCGAGTTTCCAAAAGTTAGAACAATCGCCTGCAATGTACTTCATGTGACAATTTTGTTGAATATACACAAAATGTCCCAGATAATCTTTGTTTGGTTTGGGATCACAAAAGCGCTGACCATCGATAGCGAATAGATAGTCTATTTTCGAATCTTTTGATTTTTCACAATCCAAAAGCTTGCAGAATGCCAAATGTGCCGCTGTTATGACAGCTGCAGTTACTGTGCAATTATTTGCCCTGCATGTTTGAATAATATCACTGGTTTCCTTCTCACTGAATACCTTTACATTCAACCGACATGGAGCACGCGTGTTAATGGATTTTGGATCTGGTGGGAATTGTTCGTGATACGGATTATTCGGTTTCTTTTCCATTATTTGAGCCAAAATTTTCTTCATACAAAATCTTAATATCGGTCTTAGGCAGCAATAAGTTAACAACAGATTGTACAATGAATGCCAAATTCGACCGCGTGTGACAATCTCGTGGACTTCTGGCAACAATTCTAACGATTTGCTTCTTGAGATTTCCTGGTCAACACCGCTGGTACCGTTCGCGAGTTCGTTCATATTGTGGAGAAACTGTTTGCAAAACTTTATTGAAGACACGCCATCAGTACAAGAGTGTTCAAAGTTAAACATTAACGTATTCATATATTCCTGAGTGTCGAATATAAACTCTTCTTCTAATATTACAACTCGCCATAACAGACCATTTCCACTCTTTCTTGCTGTGTATTCAAACCAGACATCTTGCCAGTCTGAAGCCTTGACATCAGAAGTTGTAATATCTAACATTGTAATGACTTCATTGATATCCTTGATTTCGAAATATTTATCCCCACTCGTGGCTGTTGTTATGACTGCTCGAAGCATTGGCTGACGTTTGGCCAAGAGTATCAAAGCGTCGCAAACATGCTGTCGAACTAAGCACTCTTCTGACTTTATTGATATCGCTAAGCATATATTCGATGCACCAGGTTTCTCCGTAGAAAGAATATCCATACACTCTTCAGAAACTCCAAGGCGACGTTTATTTGAACGAGACCTTGCTTGTATTTCATTTGTTTCACTGGTGAAGTATTTCACAATTTTGTAAAGAACATATATGCAGGCAGCTAATAAAAAACTCCGGGCTATTGAATCAGTGCTTGCCATATCAATACCAAAATATTAAATTGAACCTCGTAAATTAAACCCTACGTTTCGCGGTAAGTATTGCTCTTGCCGTATTGCTGAACTCGATTGTTAGCGACTGTTGACAAAACACTGAATTTGCGTAGGCGGACGTCTAAATAATTATGCATTACATGATTCGTCAATTTCCGCTTACGCGAGATTGTGTAAATTAAGTTACCGAGTTGCAACTTGAAATGCATCGTTCTCTTTTTAAAGGATGTATAAATGAGCCAGGAATGTCAAAATGTATAACTGCCTGAGACTTCTATACAATGCAGTAAACTGTAAAATGAAGTGTAGTAAATTTCACTCGTTTTTCTCTAGCTGCTGCAATCAACAGGCAATTTATGAATTTAATTTTTAAGTATAATGTTTAATTTTCAACATTCAAAACATCAAAACATTACGAAATCTACTAGTGTATGAACGCCAGATGTTTTAGACTTTTAGTACTTTTAGTACTTTGTACATTTTGCAGGAATCGCAGCCGAGATGAGATTTGTTTTATCAAAATACAAATTTACCCATTCAAAAACCATTTTGAAGTTCAAAGGAATGTTGTGATGGCTTTTTGCAATTGGTTATTTTTAATGCATGAACTGTAATAAAACCTAGAACGCTAACGGCCGCCATCTTTGAAGTCAAATATGATTTGAAGGTAGTTTTGAACGTTTGAGAGAGCCTGACGTAGAAAACAATTACCTAGGAATGTCTAGATTTTTGTAAAATACAAACACTTGCTAATTTTGATATGAATTGAATGAGAAACAGTGTCCAAACTCTTAAATTTGCTTCAGCTAAGTATTACGTTGAACTTCAGGAGTTCGCGTTCCAGTTGATATTACAGTTAAAGTTATTAAAATTCTAGGTCATGGACGATACCTTTTCTCCTGAAAAGCTGCTCGATCATCGCCATTTCCAATGATTTGTATTTTGTGGTTTTAACTCCAAGTCATTTATCATAACAAGCTATGTTCCCTCAGGGCCCTACCATTAACAAAACCCATTCAGAATTATGCTGACCATCAATATTGATAGCAAACTGGCGGGGATTAGAAAGCAATTCGCAAACCATGGAATCAGTGACTCTCTCACCCCAAACGAGAGCAATTTTCTAACCAAAACATTGTGTTGATTAATGTGATCAAAGGCCTTGCTGAAAAAGGGATCCTAAGAAAACGAGACTCAGTGTCCAACGTTTTAAGCCCATCAATAAGTCAGAAAACCGTTCATGTTTTTTTTATTTATGATTTATTACAAGTACCAGTTTTGTAATAAAAGACTGAATTACATTGGTTAACAAGATGAAAATGTTACTCGACAATAAAGTATGGTTAAAATAACATGATACGAATAGCGTATTCGTGCGAAGTATGGCATATTCGCTCATAAATGTAATTTGAGCTTCAGGGGTTTATCCCCTTTATTGGTCACATGATCAAATTAAAATGTGGATAATAACATATTTTGTCACGTGGTATGCTAGCCTAACCATATCTCTTCTATTAACTATGGTTTAATAAAAATAAACCTGCTAGGAGAGCCATTTCTCCTCGCAAAAAATATCCTAAAACAGCGTAAAATTTAATGTGTCACAATTAATTCATGCTCAGAAAACTAAGCTGCGGAAGGGGTATGCAAAATTCATGGCTGGCAACATATCTATGCGAAAATAAATCACATTACATAAATAGCATATTTATACCTTTCCTCCTACTTGCATGTAGGTCAATACCCTATCATGTAGGATACTGATCTCGTATTCATTAATAAACAGCTCGTACTATATATTAGCCCAAATCATTCGCGGTGTATTCCGTGAGCTATTATCGAGACACTTGATTGTACTTAACATTTTCAAGAGTCTGTTGCAAGGGCGTGACAGGCGGGATCAATTATAAGTGAATGTATTTTCATAATATATAATTCAGTTATTTCGTTTCATCAAAATATTAAAAATTACTGATTTAATTATTCAAAATTTAATTATTAATTATTCAAAAAACATTGTAATAACATATGTAAAGATAAATTATTCGTTTGCAAGAGGTATTTTTCTCGCGAATTTTTAGAACACAACGCAGTGATTTGATTTAGTCCAAATCATTCGCAGTGTATTCCGTGAGCTATTATCTAGACGCTTGACTGTACTTACCATTTTTAAGAGTCTGTTGCAAAGGTGTGTCGGGCGCGATCAATTATAGGTCAATTTATTCTCATAGTAGGAAGGCCCTCAGATCGAAACGTCAAGTAGTCTTTTGTCTAATTTAGGCAGTTGTTAACCACATTAATTTTGATGCTAAGTTATATTCCATCCTGTACAATCGATTAATTTTATAACGCTCCTGTGGAAGAGTTTTTATCAATTTTGTAATATAGTTATATATAGTTATAATATAACAGAACAGCTACGGAAAATTCTTTTTATTATTTCGTTCCATCAAAATATTACAAATTACTGAAATTATTCAAAAAACACCGTTATACCATATGAAAAGATAAATTCTTCGCTTTGGAAGAGTTATTTTTCCTTAGTCGACAGTCCCTGTTTCTTTTCCAATTTAATTGTTTTGTGCTCCCAGATTTTTTTGAAAAGCGAGCGTATTTGAATCATTGAGCAAAAAATCATCGAGAAGTAATCCCATTAGGAATGCATATTTTTATGAAAAGCATATGAGAACATCGGCAATCTGACTTAAACTTCGAAAAATCATTATTCGTATATAAAAATCGTTTTGATATTTAGTAGAAAAGAGCATATTTACACCGTTTCTCCTACTTGCATGTATGTCATTACCCTATCATGTAGAATACTAATGCCCTATTCATTATTGTTTAAACAGCTCGTATCCGAGTCCAAATCATTCGCGGTGTATTCCGTGAGCTATTATCGAGACACTTGACAGTACTTACCATTTTCAAGAGTCTGTTGCAAGGGCGTGATCAATATAGGGAAATATTTTTGAGACCGAGGGAAATATTTCCCTATACGGAGCGACTAAACTGGTAAATAATAGATTAATTTTTTTCTTGCGGTCTGAATTCATATTTTAGCGTTTCGTTAGTGCTTTTAAATCTCGCGCGGTCCGTACGGCCTCATACGTACCGCTTATACTGACCATTTTCAAGAGTCAGTAGCATAGGACGTGAAAGGCGCTAAAATGTTTAAACCAGCACATCCAACGTTATATTTTGCAAATGAGCCGATTGAAATAGTTAGTAATCATAAGCATTTAGGGGTTGCCCTATCTTCAAATCTTTCTTGGAGAGCACATATATTCAATATTTATGAGAAAGCGTCAAAAAAACTTAATCTTTTAAAAAGTTTTAAGTTTAAGTTAAATAGAGAGACTTTATCAAAATTGTACAAGTCTCTTATCAGACCAGTGATGGAATATGCTGATGTTCTTTGGGATGGTTGCTCTGAAAATGAAAGCGATCTCATTGAGCACGTTCAATATCAAGCTGCAACAGTGGTCGTAGGTGCTATGAAGGGTACTAGTAGAGTACGGTTATTGGAGGAATTAGCTTGGGAAGATATGAAAACTAGGCGATCCATTCATAAACTTATTTTATACTTTAAAATTGTAAATATGCTAACACCAAATTATTTGTTGGATTTACTGCCTCAAACAGTAAAACAAAGGTCGGGTCTATCCCTAAGAAATGCTTCTGACTTTTCTCTTTTTGGTGTGAAAACTGAAAGATTTAAAAAATCGTTTTTTCCTTCAACTACTATATTATGGAATAGCACTGATATTAATGATCGAAATTCAAAGTCGATTGGTTTATTTAAGAGCTCATTAACTTCGTTTTTTGACATTCAAACTTATACTGGCTATTATGATTTTTCTATTGATAGGCATTCTTCTATCTTACACACTCGTTTGCGCCTTAATTAATTGTAATGCTCTAAACTATTATTTGTTTAAAATTAATTGTAGATTATCTCCAGCATGTTTATGTGGAGATTCTTGTGAATCAGTCATTCATTATTTGTTATATTGTCCTCGTTATGCTGCTCTTAGATTATCCTTACTCTCGGCTGCTGCTCATATTTATGGTGAAGGCTGGTATCTCTTGTCGGATTCTCAAAAGTCTAAAATATTTTTGTTTGGTTCAGCTGATTTGAGTGTAGATAGTAATAGATGTATATTTATGCATGTTCAAAAATACATTAAGCAAACTAATCGTTTTTCTAAGAATTAATTTTTTACTTCTGAACCTTCAATTGAACCAGCTTTTATCACCTTTGCTGTTGGTTTTTCTTTTCTTTTTTTTGTAATGTTCGTCTTCTCCTGTTGTAAGTGTTTGTTTACAATTATTTGTAATGTCAAATGTAGTGTGAGCCCCTCGATGAGCGTGCACGCTCTTGGGTAAACACTAAAGTCAATGAATATGTTTATATAAAAAAAAAAAAAAAAAGGCGCGATTATTTGCGAATGTATTTTCATATAGTATTTATTCAGTTCTTCCCGATCCATTATTCCAAAAGCGTTATTTTTTAAACACAAAATACAGCTACAAATCTATTCCTACATACAATCGATTTATTTTATAAAGCTCCTGCGGACCAATTTTTTTAAATTTTGTAATATAGGTATAATATGCCACAACTGTTAGGCAAATATGTAAAAATTATTTCGTTCTGATCAAAATATCACAAGGACCGAAAAGGCCACGATTAATCTGTAACGAGATTTTGAAACCGCTGTTTGATATGAGACAATAAAAAGATTTTGCAATTCTCTCTGAACACTTGAAGACCTTGATATTTTCCAGTGTATATAAAGCGTGGAACAGATCTGATTCTATTAAATTGAGAAACGTGGTTGTTACTTAGTTCCAATTAGGCGTACGTATACAACTGAAATATCATATGTAAAAATAAATTATTCGTTTTGAAGAGGTACTTTACTTGCAAATGGATGTTACACAATTGGTATCGAATAATTAGTAGGCAGACCCTGTTTCTTGCCCTCTTTTAATGAGTTTATTTCGGCGTATAAGACATGCATAAGGCTTCGTTTTAAAAAGCAAGCTAATTCCAAGCATTGCCATTGGGCAAACAATCATTGCATCATCAGGGCGTCCATGAGAAGCTGAATTTCGTTATGTGTGTTTATTCATATGGGGTGCGTATAAAAACTTCCGCCTCTGATTTAAAACTTCTAACATCTGCTCTGTTGCATGCATGACCATGTATATTATTAAAAAATCAAATTTCGATTTTTTATAGAAAATAGCTTTTATTGTGCTGGTACTATAATGTGCGCACTGTGTCATGTAGAATATTGATTTTGTATTGCTTATCAAACACCTCGTGAATTGATCCAAATCATTTGCGGTATATTCCTATATAGTTTGTAATAGGGATATGATATCATAACGGAAGGATGTACTAGTTTGAAAATACGCACGAAAATACAAAGGTGTTTAAAAACACTCTACTCGGAAGCCCCTGAACATAATATCTTTGTTCCACCCACACTTATAATATTTTATAAAGCTGAATTAGTTTGACTTGACTTTTACTTAATCAGCTATAGTCGAGTTATTATCAAAACCAGAAGAAATGGGTAACACTTTGTTATTTCTTTTCGCTAGTATTTTTTGTATGATCAGTCACGGCGAAGCAATCTGTTGTGGAGAAATCAAGTCGATAGTGGACAAGAAGATTGAGGCAGAAAAAGTGCTGTGCGCTCCAGGAAACAATCTCCCTCCAGGCTGTTGCAGAGATATTTTGAAAGCAGTTGAAGAGTATAGTGCTGCATATGAAGCTATTTGTGTGAACAATACAGGTACTGTGCAAATATAGTGGTTTCTCCCAGTGGCGGATCTAAAGATGTGCAGAATAAATTACTACAGCTTAAAACCAGAATCGCATTGGTAGATTTTAATGAAAAATATTCTTTTCAAATCTATAACCAATAGCGTTGTTATTAATGTGTTTTGAATTAAAAATCAAGCTGTGTAATTTATTCTGCACACCCCTAGATCCGCCACTGGTTTTTCCGGTATGTATATGCGTGTGTATTTTGCTCACAACTTTAGTTGCAACCTCTCGCTGATTTAACATAACCCCGTTTACACTACGTGCGATATTTGGTACCGCACGGACAAAAGTTCCGGCCATGCAACTTTTACAAGTACTTGCAAGGACTACTTAAATAAAAAGATATAATTTTAGAGGATATTTTGCTTAATTCCTTATAATTTGCCGAAAAACTCTTTCGACAACGCTCCATTTTCGAATTCGAACATGGGTTAATTTTAAGGTATAGTTGGGGTTGTTCAATGTCCGTGATTTCTGGCGATGAATGTCTTTTTAGCTTTTCCCCGAGCCGGCGCGAAGCGCCGTGCGAGGGTTCTAATCCCACCCGCAGATTAGGAATTACACTCGGGTATTCTGACAGAACATAGGCGAATCCAAAGTTGCCCAAATGTCATGGACGTTCAATGGTCATGGTAGTTGTTCGCATGCGCGAAATTTGAACGAAGAAAGAACGGTCGTCTACAACTTGCTGATTGGCTAAGACTAAGAGCGTCAGCATTTTAACTGTCATTTTGCAAACTATTTTTTTAAAAATATAAAATGAGATCATGGAGTCAAATTTTAAAACAATAATAAAAGATTTAAAGATCATAACAGCACAGAAACAGTTGGTGAAATAGGATTGGCTCGTAGTTTATAATCTTTGAAGTAGTAGGTGTCTATATTTTACTTATTCAGTGTTTGCTGTAAGAATGCATTGTTATTTTGACAAGTACGAGCTTGGTATGTCGTTTTACAAGCAGCTAACCGACCGTTTAAGGTTTTATTTCATCGCTTAAACTTTAAAAAGAGTTCTTGGCATTTTGAATAAAATAAAAACTTATAAGTGCGAGTGAGCTTTTACATGTATATATACATGTATATCATCAAATACATCTTATCGGAGTGCTTTTTAGTTAAATGTTTTAAAAAATCTTTATTGATTTTACTGTTTTGTTTCGATAATTCTCGTATTTGCTTACATTGTTAATCCGTTAGCGAAAGTTGCCTATCTTTAATTTGGATGATAGTCGTCGATGACCCACCTTTTTTTCGCCCGCCAATATAATTATGGTATTTATAAAGAAGGCCAATCATATTTTGAAATACAACTTTTTTCTGCTAGTTCCATGCATAGACCCCAAGCCATTGGGAATGCAAAGCGGCAAAATACCCGATTCGGCAATCACAGCATCGTCAACCTTTGGTAGTTCTTATTATCCTTACTTCGCAAGATTGAATAAGACTGGCAGTTCTTGTTGTTGGGCACCAACTGCAGCAGGAAGAGTTGGCTCGTGGTTACAAGTTGATCTTGGACAAAACACAACTGTCATAGGATTTTCAACTCAAGGAACATGTTATAGCCATGTAGAGTGGGCGATCTCTTACTCGATTTCTTACAGCAACAATGGTGGTACTTGGACTCTTTATGAAGAGTCAGGGACTGCAAAGGTAATCAGATAAATAAAACATATATTTTGCAATTCGCTTTGCCTATCCACATGCTCTTCCATTAAAATTTAACGAAATTTAAAATTTCGCGTGGGTCGTATAATTATCAATCTTACTATAATATTACATGTACGTGCATGCATGCATGATGGTCACATGGAATTTTTTAAGTAGTAATTTTATAATATTATTTAAAAGTGTTAAAAAAGTGATTAAAAACGTTATAATATTTTAAAGGGGCTATTTGTTTCTATGTTAACGTGGAATTACGCGCAATATATAAAGTGCATGCTAGTGAAGTTTTAATATGGCAGTTTTTACCACGTGACTTTTTTGCTTAAACTGCATAAAGCAAAACTTCCACACGGACTTAAGCGCTAAACATTGCATTGTTGTCCCTCAGTACGGGTGGACAAATGCGGCCCTGGTTGCATGGAAAAGTGTTACATATGATTCATCAAAGTTTATAAATTTTAATAAAACTAATCCTTGTGTTTTTTTGCAGGTTTTTCAAGGCAACCAAGACCAAAACTCCATTGTTAACCACACATTTAAAACTGGAATCAAAGCTCGATACATTCGTGTGTTGCCGAAATCATGGAAAAACTATCCTACAATGAGACTCGAGTTGTACGGTTGTTACTGAGTAGAACGTGCATGAAACATCCTTAGAGTAAATTTCCAATAGTTGCTTAAAGGCGGTAATCACAGACTGGTTTAGCTTTAATTTGTAGACTAGCTTGAATGTTTAATCTAATAACTAAACAATAAATGAAATTGGCATCTATATTGTTTTGCAAAAATCGACTACTTTAACTATATTTATTATATGTGACCTTCCACAGGAAAACATACGTTAACGCTATTTCGTTCGTTCGAAAATATCGTTCGTTATCCGTTCGTTTGCCGTTCAAACGCTTCAAGCGTTCGTTGAAACGATTTTCGAGATCGTTCATCGTTCGAAATTGCCCGTTCGAACGCTTGGGAAAAATCGTTTGAAAATTGGTCCAAAAGCGTTCAACCGTTTGATTTACCGTTCGTTGAAACGTTTGCCGTAATTTCGTTCAATCGCATTGGATTTGGTTCAACATATTAGATTAAACATTTGCAATGTTACAACTTTGTAGAAGAAGCGCAGAATGTGCTACACAGAAATACTCCCAGAAACGTATTCAGTTCCTTAGTAGAAGACTTGTAAAGGAAATAGTGAGGTTATATCGTTTTAGCCTAATCGAATGCTATTTTGTGCGCTTCATGTTATGGTTGATGCTTAGCGTCATGCAGACATGAAGGCTATTAACATTCAGTGCATGCAATTATTTCATTAGCGTCAAATTTTACGTCGTAAGCTTTCTTTCAAAAATTTATCGTTTTTTGAATTTCGGTAATGCACTAAATGGTTAGAATTTGTGCTTTACTATACTTCTGTAGCTTCCATAAGCCAAATTTCACCGCACGCACAAACAACCTCTCAAGCCAAAATAAATATGCCCTGGCAAGGTGCTAATTAAGTTGCATAATTGTCGGAAGTCTCTAAATGTATGTAAACAGACAAAACCAGATTTTAAAATGAATTGAGGGATTTTGCGTGTTACATATTAATATCGTACTTGTAAACCATGTGTATTATATAGCTAATTTATTTACATCTGATAAACTTATCTAGCTGGGCCTCCGTACGAAGCAGCTACTGATTAAAATATATTCAAAATTAAGGACCGCATCCTAGGATGGACATTTCAGCTTGAAATTCGTTGTTTTTAATGCAGTCTGACATAGCTACAAATTATACAACAATTGAGATACCCTAGCTAATATTTGAAGACATAAATACAGTGACCTAACGCGCGTTCGGTAGGGTTACAACGAGAACTAAGAGATCCCCATTTATTGGGGGCCAGGATAGATAACGAAACATCATAGTATAAGCAAAACGTGATTTATGACAAACAGCGAATTAAGGGAACCCGCAGTACCAAGTGTACCTCAAAACCCCATCCTCGGCTCTGTTCGTTACGCCACTGCATGAATATCATAGCAATTTAAATATGTACGTGCATCTAGTCTAAAACTGGAGCCGGAGCAACAAGATCCTCAGTGCCCCGCTTCAAAATCGTCTTATTTGCTTAAAAAGGTATCTTTGTCTCCCCAGATCTAAGCCATCTGGCTCGATCGACATCGTTGCTGGCATGTTGAAAGGTGGCAATTGCATAAATATAACTTATGGCATAAATATAACTCATGCATTGTAAATATTTATTTAGACTCTTAATTCACAAAAAAATACTTCATATATATTGATATGTGCACATTTCAGCACAATTCACTCCCCATGTATATTTTGGTTGTAATTTGATTTCTCTCGACTTGCTCCTCGAATCGGAAACGTGGAACGCGGAAAAGGCTCAAATCGTATAAATGATACAGACTGTATGAAAGTAATGAACCTATATCAATGATGCATGTTCATTGTGTGACATTGTTTATTACAAAAATAAACTCCGTGTTTTGTGAGGTTGAGTTTTGCGCTATGTTTTAAAGTGCGTGCAGTCCTTCCTTGCGCACAACTGCGCTGACACAAGCCCAAAGGGCAAGTTGCCAAGCTAACGTTTACAAACATTTAAGTTTGACCTTTCAGATATTTTCCTACATATATTTCGCTATATATAATTCATTAGAAAAGGAGCATTGGAATTTATCTTGCTTGGACAACATATCAGCTGTTGGGCAACAGGAAAATTTTCACTAATTTTGATTTGGGCTCCGTTGATGAGAAATTACATTCCGGATATTAAATTGCAATTATGCATGGTCATTGCACCTTGAAGCCTGCCAGCTAGAGCGGCAAAATGAGCAAATTTGAAATGGCGCCTATCAACTGTTTATGCGTGCGTGAGCGCGCGGGTAAAGATCTTTAACAATAATTTCGCGAAGACTGTCCCAAATATTTGCTGGCTATTAGCATCTATGGAGAAGTCAAGGCGTTTTAACGCGTGCATATATAAAGGCTAATACCAGGTATGAACACTAAATGAAACATTAGCTATGATATAAGGAAAGTCATGACTGGGCCACTTTATCAGGCTGGTGCATGCAGTCGATAAAATAGATTATTATCATAATATTCTTAAGGTATAATGATGCCCTTAGTTGCTACTAACAGTACTGTGTATAGGCGACATTCCGCGACAAGCTTGACCGCAGCTAGAGACTATTGCCGCACGGAACATATTGTGTGCACTAGGTAAATATCCAAGCTTGTATTTTAAATATTCTATTACCGCGCAATGCATTGCTGAAATTTAAATGGGGATTCTCATGTGCATAAATGGTTTGGATATTTAATGTAGTAGGCTATTTATACCAAATAAGTTTTGACAGCATGCAAGCATACGTTACTACGCTGGTTCGCATACAAACGAACTTTGCGTATGCGATATTCTGTATAACTGTTATTAATTAATGTCTGGTTATCATCTGTAAACAACTTGACCTTGCGCTAATTAATTTAGTCGTTTGCGCGTCAAAGAGTATAAGCAATAGTGTACAATGGAATCTCTTGTGTTTTAGCTTAACATAAAATATGTATCCAGTAGCTGAAACTCAACAAAACTGAGACGGTGACCAATGACATTGCCTATGATATTAATCGAAGCCAGGCCATTTATTGCAATCTTCGTTTACTCTCAGTTTAGAGCCGTGTTAATAAAACGGATGCATGCATTATGTGTTTATATGTCCTTAACCACCCATACATATAGTTTGTCCGTGGAGAGATTTACAACATCTGTAACGTTGTTGCAAATAAACACGCGCTGAATATTTTGATGGGTATAGTTGCAGATGGTGCATTGATTAATTTGACATAACGATGATAATTTGTACTAATAACTGAAGGCTTTCTAACGAATAAACCCGAATTTTGATCTGCAAAATGCAAATGTATATATGTATATAAAGTATAAAATAATGTGATTTAGGTAGTTTAGCTAATAAATTTAGTTAAACATTCAAATGAAGGTATAGCTATTTATATGTACACGCATACTTGCGCCAACACATGTTAGGTGTTTGAAAATATTTCCTATTAGTCAATAATATCTTGCGTCAATCATATGCGCAACAGGCGTTAAGACTAATTCGTTAAAACCGTTCATAAACATAAATCGTTCAAACGGCTTCAGATTGAACGTTTATTTATCCGTTCGTATTCTCGACTTTAAACGTTCACATTTTTAGCTGAATTCGTCAAAACGTTTTTTGGGTTCGTTGAAACGTTATGACAGATCGTTCACTACCCGTTCGTTATCCGTTCGTTTTGCCGTTTCAACGAAATATCGTTAACGTACGTTTTCCCGTGGAAGGTCACATATAGCCAGCGTCACTTCTGGTGCAATGGAGCTCAGTGATTGGCTGAAAATAACTTTCAGTGGTCCATTACTTTTCCGTAATGGACCGGCATTTTCTTCGTCTCTGAAGATTTTGTACTATTTTAATCGTTTGAAATTTCAATTTTAAACCATTACTTAATTTCTGCCAAGGTATATTCCAGCAAAATTGAACGGACAATGTATACACTAGCTTTATGATTTTTTTTGCTTTTTGTTTTGAGTTTTGTATGATTTCATAATATAAATTTAGGTCAGGTTAGCTCAGGAAATTGTGTACTTGGTTTAAAATAGCGAGGGGTTGCTGCATGCATTTATTTCTAGTTTATGATAAGCACGACTCAACTGCGTTGCACTAAAAGTAGTTTGCTCGAAGGTTAAAGTGCCCATATCACTTGTGGGATCTTTACGGATTTGAACAGGGCTTGAAAATTTTTTTTTATATTTTCTACAACCTTATTGATATAATTAAATATTTTCGAAAATACGTCGGTTGGGAAGACTGGGACTCAGGAATGATTTGCTGTGCATAAATCTCTATAGTCGCTGTTGTCGTATAGTTGCGTACACACCAATACTGTCTCCGCCAGATTTATTTATTTATTTATTTATTTATTCATGACTCAGGAATCATTTGATTTAATTGATAAATTACAAAAATTGCAAAACAGAGCAGCACGCGTAATCACTGGTAAAATACGAAACGAGATCACGAGATGTTTTAAAAGAACTTCACTGGCAACCCCTGAAAGAACGCTTTAAACGAAAGAAATTAATTTTTACGCACAAGATTAGGAATGAAAAAATGCATAGTACCATAACGAATATGTTTGATATTAAAACAAACTCAAGGTATAACCTCCGTAGCAACAACCGAGATTTCAGCCTTGACAAACCTAATACAAATTTCATGAAAAAAAAGCATAAGCTATGCAGCTGCTTCGGCCTGGAATAATTTACCCGCAGAGGCTAAAGACCCAGGCTTGGGTAGCAAGAAGTTTACATCAATTCTCGATCACTATTCTCTAGAATGATAAAAATTTTCGATGTCTATTGTGCTTACTTAAGAGGCTGGTAACTTATCTGTATATATTTGTATAGTATAGTGTGTTTTTAACCTGTAAACGAACGGCCTCTTGAAATCAGGTGCGTAAGGGCCCTGAAGAGCTGCCGTTCTAAAATATTTTTAAATAAATAAAAAATAAAATAAATAAATAAATTTGCAAACACGCCGTCTTTTATAACGTAAACATGAAGAGTTTCACTGGCGATATAGTTTGCGCTTTTCAAGAAAAAAATGCGGCAACGGTGCGTTCCCAGTGAGCACACGACGTCGTTTCGACGTTGATTTATGGTTGAATTTTGGTCGCGACGTCGATCAACCCAATATCGACTTCGTTTCGACGTCGATTTCACAACATCATATCGACGTCGCAAACTGACGTTGTTTCAACGTTGTTTCGACGTCAGGTAAAACTAGAGTTTGCTGCGTTTGCCGCATTTAAATTGTATATGAATTCGCAACAATATTGGGAAAGTGTTGTGAACATCATATATGCAGTGTAATGATGTGTTTTTGTCAGGTCGTTAAAGCGTCGATATATCAACCTATTCTCGACGTCGTTTTCGCGACGTTTATTCAACGTTGTTTCGACGTTATATAAAAACTTTACAGGACCAGCTTGCAAAGACTCGCAATGGCAATAATATCATTCCTGATAGATAGTTAGGACAAATGTTGCGATTTTAAGAAGTGCTGAAAATTAATTTCTATGTAACAGACTATTTAAAACCATTATTTAATACCTCGGGCCTCCCCGGAGCAACATCGGTCATGCATCGTTGGTACAGTGCGCGCAGTGCATTTCGGGAAGGTCGAATTGAGCGCGTCCATTTGAAAATTGAAACATGTTGTCGCGAACGGAATATGAAACATTGTAGCTGTATATTTCGGGATATTTTCACAGGATTTTCTCAGTTTAATGGTTGGATATCTTCCGCATAAATCCAAGAAAGCAGTAAAGGTTAGTGAGAGTCAGTTTTATTGTGTGTATTGTCATGACAAAGGCCATGAATCGCGAGATATGAATACGCGATCGTGACATCGTGATTATATTTTGAAATTTAAACGTTTAAAACATTGCCCAAACTCTTTGATTCTCTTTTGAAAATGGTTCAGCTAAACGAATAACGATACTTGCTCATTATATTTTGTTAATTTATGTTTCAACGTTGTGTGATCGTGGGTTATTCATTCTAATATGACTTTGTATATATAGTAAGATCGCCATATTTGACGCCAGAACTAATTGCATTTATAATCCAATTCAATCCGCTACTTAGTTTTGATAATTTAGACCCAATTTATGGTTCCGTATGTTAGTCGTGTGTTCTTTATGTGTTGAACGCGATTCGATTTAGCTATTTGCTTTGATTTTTTGAAAATTGCGTACTATTATAAGCCCTTTGCTAGATGAATAAACTGATTTTTATTATGCTGCTCCCTTTGCCAGTTGCCTTTCTCAACTGAAGCACAGAAGTGTCAACGTGCTACATCGATATCATTAAGCTTACTAAATAACTAGCGAACGGCCTAGCACAGACCTATAACAAATATATGGGGTAAGCGTACACATAGGGACCACATATGTAGTAAACAATATCATCTCAACTTTTAAGGTTGGCCAAATCGCAAGTCGCAAATTGTCATCACAAGTAAATGCCTCTCCTGTTGCTGCGTGTATAATGATGATGAAAAGATTGTTCAGAATAAAGGGAAAGATAACATACTTAACATCCAATTCCATAGTGGTCTATAGTGTCCAAAAACTTTTTATTTTACAATACTGAGACTTTTCTCGCACTATTTTGAGGCGAGATTTTAAGAAAACATAATCCGAGAAGAAGGAAACCCTGAGACAATTTTCGAATCTGATTTCTTAATTTCAAATCAAGTATATTGTTAGATTTAAACAAGCTGATGTAAATTGAATAAAATTTGTTTGAACTATAGAGTCAGTGCAAGTATGTTTTTTATATGCATTTCAAAATCTAGCTAAAATCCTATGCACGGACGTTGTTTTAAAGGCAATAATCTAACGTCGATTCGACTTGCGTTTTCAAATCATTTTCGATGTGGTTTCGACGTTGAAATTTCATAAATTGCAGACGTCGATTCGACGTCGATTACCCGACGTCGTTTCGGCGTCGAATAATCGACGTCGATTCGATTTGCGTTTTCGAACCTTTTTCGACGTCGTTTCGACGTCGCTGGGTGACGTCGATTCAACGTTGAATCGACGTCGTTGTGCTCACTGGGTTGTGTATGGCTGTAGCAACTGGCGAGTTTTTCTCAAAATATTTTACGTTATTGGAAGATCGAAGTAAAATTTCAAATGATTATATTATGTTTGACAATAACTCGGTTCCTGAGTCCCAGGCCCCCGAGCACGACGGAAATTTAGGCAAATCGTCATGTTTAGATGTAAAGTATTTTCGAAACTATTTAACTATATCAAAAAGGGTTGTAGAACATATAAACTAATTTTTGAAGCTCTGTTTAAATCCGTCAAAGATCTCAAAAGTGATGTAGGCACTTTAGCTAATCTAATCATGTAGTTTACTTGTGTGGAGCTTCCGTGGGTTTGTAAAACATTGAAATAGCGTGAAATATCACAATATTATCGACCGCTGCTATAGATTTTGAACAGGACTGAGACTCGTATTAACAAAATTTAACAGTATTTTGATCGAAAATGGCGGGGGAAATGCAAAAAAGAGAGAAAAAAGTTCAAAAAATGTCAAAATAATTCAACGAAAAAGGGCTCTTGATCCATTTGAGGCAAACTACAGGTGCAGATGAAAATGGTGATGGTTAATCTTTACTAGGGTCGTAATTTGGGCATCGACGAATCATTCAAAGCTAACTTCAGCTAGATTTTAACTACAGTTAACGCTAACTACGTTATTATACAATCAATCGGCTTAACTACGTGATTAAAGTCAACTACGTTTAAACTACCGTCGGGTAGTTAAAAGCGTAGTTAAAATGACTTACTTAAGAGTTTTATACAACAGGCCCAGGTCCGACTATTACTCTAGTGTCCGCCTTTTTTGCCACGCCAAAAAATATAATTTTCGGGCAACCATATAATATTCTCTATTTATCATACATGTATAGAGATTTCTGATTCCACAAGATAGACATCTCTACTTCTTGTTTCTGTATTCGAACTAGTTTTTAAAGACTCTTAACAAAGGTGTACTCATCGACAATAGCTGTACCACCATAGTTGGTATGACACGATTGGTCCTTTCAGAACGATTTCTCGTCAAGTGGGGTGGACATATTCATTTATTCATGTTCACAGACCGTTAAACAATCAATTTGAAAAGGAATGAAACACGAATATATGAATAAGTCCCCCCACTTATCATGCGACGCCACTGGCCATTTTGGTGTAAACTTGACAATTTATCTGAAAGGTTATCAAACATTAGAAAAATTTCGCATCCTGTTCAATATCTAAAGATAAAAGCTTTTTCTCGATATTTTTTCTCAAGTGGATCCCACATAGCAGGTGCTCTTTCAAAATGTTGATTGAATCCCTCAACAAGTGCTCTCTCGTTATCTGTTCGAAATGAAAGTAGAATACTTAATTCAGCAGTGGCGTCGCCAGCATGATAAGTGGAGGGGACATAAATTATTCATATATTCGTGTTTTACATTATTAATTTATTTTCAAATTGATTGTTTAAAGGTCTGTGAACATGAATAAATGAATATGTCCACCCCACTTATCGATGCTGGCGACGCCACTGCAATCCAGGTTAGAGTGATTTGATTGTAGCAGCGAACATTGAATACGAGGTCTTCGTCTATTTTCGTTTAAAAGAACGGGACCAATCATCGTTGGATGGATTCCTTCTTTTCCTTTAACTAACAGGTGTTGGTACGATATTTTGTGTGACATTATAAGGTCCAAAATCGAAAGTGGGATCAACAGTTAGTGGCCTGTATTCCTTCGAATTGCAACAAAAACGCTTAGTATCGTTTAACTGCATTTTAGTTCCCATAACACAAAATGGTTTTGCCCCAACTTGTGCATGACAAATAAAGGCATTACTTTCATCTCTTGCTTGAAATTTACCGTCATTCAACATAAAGTACCAAGGATCGTAGTTTCCGCCTTCACCTGAAATATTTTTTAGATAGTTATGGTTTGAATCCTTTTGATTTCTTGCAATATCGGAGACCTGTTGCCGGTTTCTTGGGATTTGGCCTGCGCCAACACAGGAATGAAGGCCACCAAGGAAGTTGGAAACAATATAATGCAAGGCTCAATTCAGGTGGTTTCATCTTCCCAGCAACATCTTTCAAGCAATCTTTCGTGCTAGACAAAGTACGAATAAAGTGGTCGGGCTTTTTCTTAAAGCTCTCATAAGACATTTTGGGGATTGGATGTTCCACGCCACTTTTAAAGGAGTATTGTGCAATACAATACCTGTGTAACTGGCCACCAGGTACTATGGGAAAAATGAAATAACTTGAGTCCTGTTTTGTATCAGAAGTAATTCATTAATGAGGAACAATGTAAAATGGTGTCATTTAATCGTTTTATTGCCATGAGTCCAATCGCCGCAATTGACGTACGGTTAACACATAGCGTTTTTACCTAACCTTAGAAGAAATAAATTGTAGAATTGCCAGGTACGATATTGGTTATTACAACGACAAGAATAAGCCATAATCCAAAAGTGACAACAGTCTGAAACAACATGGTATGTAAATTAGAAATAGCATTTCATCACTGACTCATCCTATTGTGTTTGCACTTCACCTTTTATTGTCAATAGATTACTGTTGGTATGAATGATGAATATTCACTGTCTTGCAGCTGGGCAAATGTGGTGTTTAGCAACCCATTTACCCCTTTTGATCGGAAATTTATTTCCACATGAAAATGCCTGGTGGAATATTTTTCATCAGTTGCTGGAAATAACATCACTTTGCTTCTCACCTACAATATCAAAAGACCAAGTAGCATACAAACAAACACTGATCAGTGACCATCATCATAAGTTCTGCAAGCTCTATCCTAATAGTTCTATTATCCAAACAATGATATCAGGTAAGATAAAATGACATCATATGCTAAATAAATTGAAAATTTTGTTATAGCAGAAGTTAGAATGATGAACTCCAAATAATCAAAGACTCAAATTAGTCAAATTACCCCCCCCCCCCTTATCTTTATATCTTCCTCACTTGCAAACAAACTGGGTTTGTATATTTATACATAGTACACATGCAATAAAACATTAATGGTAAAATTCCCTACTTCTTTACTACGACTTTAACAAACTGAAACATGGCTTAATGACAGTGTGAGTGATCATGAAATATTACCTTGCTCTGAATACAACATCATCAGAAAAGATCGACCATCCAACAAATGTGGTGGCGGTGTACTATTAGCTTTACGTGAAGGAATAGAGTACAATAGAGTTACTTCGGGGACTTGGTCTGACCAGTTAGAAATTGTAGCTGTCGAAATTGTCACTCGAGAACAAAAGAAGTGTATTCTGTGTGTTTGCTATAGACCACCGAACTGTGATCATGAAGAATGGCGTATCCTGTTTGAATCATTCTTACAAGACGCTGAGAAATACGAAAAGATTATCATAACGGGAGACTTCAATTTTCCTGAATTAAATTGGAACTATAACACTACCTCCAGCCAAAATGTTTCAGCGAATTCTATAAAGTTCCGGGATCTCGTAAATGACTTCTTCCTTGAACAAACTAACCCATTTCCGACTCGAAAAAGAAACATCCTTGACTTAATCCTGACCAACACTCCTGAGGCCGTTACTGGTATATCGTGTATATCGCCAAAGGCTATGGACAATTTCAGCGGCCATAATCTTCTGTTTTTTGAATATAACGTATGTGCCAAGTTATCGTCCTGGGTCACGCGAACGGTTCTAGATTACAGTTCTGCAGACTGGGAGGGTCTATTTAAAACGCTATCATCAATTGACCTTTCTTCGTCAATAGTCTTAGGTAAATATAATAGTGACAGTTCCGGAAAACTCCCTATAACAACTTCGACAACCTAGAAAATAATTCGAGCGACATTGACGATGATTGGCAACGTTGGTGTGATCGTTATATGAATGCTGTGTATCGTCACATTCCTACCAAAGTCATCAAGAAACGCAAATCTCCACCTTGGTTTGACAGTGACGTTCGACATCTACTGAAGAAAAAGGAAACAGCTAGACGAAGAGCGAAAAGAACATCTAACACCAAACACTGGGAATCCTTCCGTGAACTTCGCCGTTGCTGTAAATTCCTACTTTTACAAAAACGTAAAAAATTCTTCCAGAACTTACCCAACTTAACGAGATCTAACCCGAAGAAATTTTGGTCGCTGTTTAAATCCGTTTCAAAAACGTCCACTGTGCCAAGCAAAATGACCTGGAAACGAAGTGAAGAGACTATAACAGCTGAAAACCCAGAGGACATTGCAAACCTTTAAAAAAAAACAACTACTTCCATTCCATGTTTAATCCTCCCCTTTCCCAGGACGAGTATAATAATCATCCAATTCTGATCACCTCAGCCTGTGAACCAATTACAGATATCCATATTTCCTCTGATGGTGTCAGACGTATTCTCCTCTCGCTTGATGTCAGCAAAGCCACAGGCCCAGATAAAATCCCTGCAAGGTTACTCAAATACAGCGCACCCTATATCTCGTCATCGCTGAGTGATCTATTTAATAAGAGCTTACATACAGGAAGAATACCAGCGGAATGGAAGATATCAAATGTAACACCTATTCCTAATAGTGGTCAAAAGCATGAAGTCTCAAATTATCGGCCAATCTCTCTGCTCTCCATTGTATCGAAAGTCTTAGAGCGTTGTATCTACGATCAACTAATTAACCATCTATCCTGCCAACTGCATAAACTCCAGTTTGGTTTTCTCAAGGGAAAGTCTACAACATCACAGTTACTCCAAGTTCTTCATGACATTGGCAAATCGCTAGATAAAAGAGTTCAAACGGATATTCTATACCTAGACTTTGCTAAAGCATTCGACAGAGTCGATCATAAACTACTCATCAAGAAATTACAAAGCGTTGGGGTTGGTGGTAACTTACTGGCCTGGTTTGAAAACTATCTCACTGACCGCTATCAGCAAGTTACAGTTCTAGGCAAAACATCACAACCAATACCAGTGCTGTCAGGTGTTCCTCAGGGTTCAAATTCTTGGTCCATTATTATTCCTTATTTATGTGAACGATCTACCACAAAAGGCGACTTCATCGTCGGTAGCGCTATTTGCTGATGATACCAAGTGTTATCGTGCAATACAAACAACAGAGGACGTTAACAATCTTCAAAGTGATCTCGACGAAATCAATCAGTGGTGCCAGACGTGGCGTATGAGCCTCAACCAGTCTAAGTGCGGTGTTCTCACTGTGACCAGAAATCGAAAGCTAGTTCCATCAAGCTACAACCTGACAAATCACGATCCTTCAATCACATCAATGATCAAAAATCGAACTGTGCAAAAAGACCTCGGGGTTCTTATAACCTCAGATCTCAAATAGAACCACCAAGTATCAGCTGTATGTATGAAAGCTAACAGAATGCTGGGGTTTGTAAGAAGATCTTCTAACAACCTGAGTGATCCTCGTATCCGCTGCACACTATATAAGACCTTTGTACGAAGTCAATTTGCATACAGCTCGCAAGTCTGGTCACCACAGTCTGTTTTTCTTATCCTTGAAATGGAAAAGGTTCAAAGACGTGCAACAAGAGTCATCTTGTCGTTGCCGTTTGGATCCAAAACAAGCTACAAAAACCGGCTGCTAAAAACTGGGCTACTCCCTTTGAGCTACTGGCATGAGTACCTGGACTTAATTCACTTCTTTAAAGAAATGAGACACAGTCAAAACATAGAAGTTAAATTAAGTAATCGTGTCACAAGGAGCAAGGCATTGAATAGCGTTAGTATAAACATACCAAGAGTAAACACCTTAACATATCAAAATAGCTATTACAACAGAACTCCTAGAATCTTCAACAGTCTACCGCCACATATACGTAGATCAGATGTTACCATTGGACAATTTAAGTCATACTTATTGGATTATTATAATAAGATGACTGAACTGGTATATAACATTGATGTTCCGCAATCTTTTAAAACTATCTGTGTTAAATGTCATTCATGTCGTCCGTTATGTAAACTTATTGATAAAATGTGCTGTAGAGGTTGATTCGCTGACCTCAGAATATTTCTAATGAGCTTCTCAGCCTTCACTGTTCAAATTGGTAATATTCTTGAAACATATTACTATATTAAGAAACTAATACAAATTGTTCAATGTCTGATTGTCTCTATGAGGGCAGCGAAATAACCATTATCTTGTAAATGTTGTTTGTGCATATATAATGTAATTTTAGGTACCCTATTAATGGAGCAATAAGCTCTGTAGGGATCACTGGTCATAATTGACAAAGCATGTAAATAAATAAAAACTGGATTTAATGTTGACATGAACAAATACTTAGGTTCAACATTTAATGCTGATGATCTTGAATTTTATGACCTGCTAAAAGAAAACCTGATGGACACAACAATCATAACCATGTAAGTACATTGCTTACTGTACTCAACATTATAGATACAGTACCAATAAATTATATGAATCTACAATTTTAAAAATTTGGGCAACTTTTTAGGCCAAAATGGATTTCAATTTATGGAACCATTTATAAAGCTGGTTGTGTGTGGTTGGTGGATTATGAAAAAGAAGATAAATGACTCCTGGTTCATAATAGAAGCACTGCATACACTTCCTGTGAATAAGCTTTTAAATGCCTATGAAGTGAGCAATGCTGGGAAATTGGCAACTGTGAAACAGCAACAGATTATTTATCATTTGCCACTTCATTTGATCAAAGTTATTGATCAAGAACTAGTGAAAATCTTCGTTTGCCTAAGCCCCAAAGTTTCAAATTCCAGTATCCAGCTCAACTTTATAAATATTAAAATTTACTGAAATATACAGTTATTCTATAGTCCAGTTCATAAGGAATAACGACAACAACTCGCCAATGTTTATATTGGGGTTTAGCCCTGTTGTTGTTGGTCGTAACACTTTTTGTGTGTAATTATGTGTATTTATGTGTGTTATCTGTACGTAAACGTATAATTTAATTTCCTCTTTTGTCAAACTGACATAAACTAAACTATCAAAACTAAACAACAAATTGTTTACTAAACATGAACAGTATCAATAAACTCACCTTATATGCATTTTTGCGGAGAGGTAATTGTAGGCTAATCCATATGTATCTTCCGGGTATAATCGATATTGTAATTCCACTTTGTAGAATATAGACGATAAAATTGGTAAATTTTTTTGGTTTTCTTATAGACATAATTTGCACCGCGGTTTATTTTCATCATTCACAACGCAACTATTTTGGCTATTCTTATGAAAAGAGGGATAAATTGTTGCCATCATATAGATGTAGTGAATGTAGTCACAGTTGTTTGACGAAGAAAAGAGACTAAAGTGAGAAAATCGCGCCCGGTTTACATGAGCAACTAAAATTATGATTTAATAGTGACAATATCCGCGACTAACGTAACTTGAGTACTTTGAGTAATTTCCTGTTGATTAATGCTTAATCTAGTTCATTATATTTTTACTGGCATAAGTCAAAATGTTGAGGTTGGAACAAACGTCTTATTGCTTAGGTATCACATGCAGGGCATGAAAACTTTGCACTAATTTTAGATCACTAATTATTTTTTTCGCACGCCCCAAACGTATGGGGTGAATTCTGCCCAAACGTACTTTACACCTAGTACTTTTACCCCAGGGGCCGGTTGTTCAAAAGCTGGTTTAACCATGCATAGTTAATTAAAACACATGGGGTAAAGCAAATCCTTACATCAATTTTTCAAGCGCTTGTTTACAAAGTTGAATATCTTTTTCTAGACAGAATATTTTCTGGACTGAAAAACGCAGTGTTTTGTAAAGCTTTTAAAACTAACAGCTGTTCAAATTCATGCTTAAACCAAAACCGTGGATTAAAATTGAACCCAAGATTAGCGTTAAATTAACTTAGCTTGAACAACTGGCTCCAGTTTTTTAAATTTACCCTGGTTTCCCAGAGTTTTTTTACTTTTTTTCGTTAAACGGTGTATGTCTTCGTTATAGAGATTTCACAAGGAAGACAGGCAAACAAGTCTTCACGAAAAAACATAGGTCATCTCATCCTTTTTATACAATGCAAGCATATAACTGAATAAGCATTTATTGCAATTATTGTTGTCCGGTACAACAGAACTGTTGGATCATTGCATGGGGTGATAGAATATAGTTACTTAACGAACGTAATTACACCACTTTGGGAGTAAGTATAACCCTCAGAATACCACGAAAAGGTAATAAAGTTGCCTCGTTCGATTACACAATTAAAGAGGGTAAACAGCCCCGCGCTAAATAACTCACAGTTTTGACGTAAATATTACCCACTTTTTTTTACCACACCGACTTGGGTAATGTTCACTCCAATATGTGGTAATTTTTACGCCTTCAAATTTACTGTGTAATTTAAATCTTAACCGCCAGTTAATACAATTTTTACATTGAATTTATTTAATTGCATGCAAGGCATTTTAGACACCTATAGCTATGATATCAAACTGGGGGCGGTTGTTCAAAAGGAGGTTAGCTTAAGCCAGGGTAAACTCAAATTTTCACATCAATTTTTACGCTCGTTTACGAAGTTGAACATGTTTTTTCATAAATATTTGGGGATCAATAAAAGTCTTATTTTGTAAAGTCTTGAAACAATGCAGAAACATATAGACCAAAACAGAGGAGTAAAATTTAACCCAGGGTTAGCGCTAACCTAGCTTTGAACAACTGGGCTCTGTAGGCTAACATATCATCATAATTATGTTCTGGGCTTTAAAACAAATCGTTTTTGTTGAAAATTGGACTTGACTCTCATTATAATATAGCTCCACTGGCAATCAGGCCTATTTTCAATGTCTGCCGGTGCGAATAATCGTAAAACTAAAATACAAAGAGATAGAATGGTGTCGTGTTGTACACAGTGGCGTAGCCAGCCTGACAATTTGTCCCGCTAGGTAAAGTTCCATTTATAATAATTCTTCATGTCGTTGGAAATTTATTGTTTTTAATGTCAAGAACACCAAAATATTAGCATAGCGGGACAAATTGTCCGGCTGGCTGCGATTGGTTGTACACAATTTTTTTTACAGTAGTTGCACAGTTTAGATTTTGCTTTATGCTAGTAGCATAATATAATCATACAGTTTCTGAGATCTATGGCATTGTTAAAATTAGTCAAACGTGCGAAGTATCTGAAAACATAGATCTTCATAGTACTTGAATAAAATGTTTTCATTGCTTGCTTTTAAAATTAAAGCTAAGTATTGCATACGCCTAACCATGTTATATCTCAAATCCTTTAGCTTTGGGACCAGCGCGCGTACGCGTTGGAAGACTACTTGCTTCTTTATAAAATGACTTCAGATGGGGGACATAATACAGATTCAAGAATGACGATCCAGGTAACACAAGAAATTGCAACACAATGCGTGGAAGATTTTCATCTTTTTCCACGTAATTGGAAATATATAGATTGATAATTGTATGTACAATTGAGTTCAAAGATATTAAAACTAATTCACCATGTTCTGAAGAGAGAAAAAGCGAGCATTCTTCAATTTTTTCGTACGTGCTGTAAGCGCCTCGATCGATATGCTGCGTAAAAGCTCCCACGGAAGAAAGTGGTAAGGGTTCATGCGACAAAAAGGAAAAGAATGTGAAGGCGTGTTTCATAACAGAGTCATTTTCGCCAATCCACCTGATTGCTAGTGAAACAGCCGCGTACATCGTTGAAAAAAAGGCATTCGTATATTCGCCCTGTTTCATTTTCGCCAAGTTTCGCTTCTCTTGATCCAGCTCCCGCAAATAACCTTTCCATGTTATTTGCATCTTCTTGTCGCGACGTTTTTTCATGTATAACGCAGCGGACACCAAAGCAAGAGGTTGATGATCTAACTCTTTGGCAACTTCACTTACTAAATCTCGATGTTCAAAAAGCCCCGAAAGATCTGTAAGAAGCGTAATAGATTCTGTTGGGTGCATTCCTTGTCTAACCGACACATGGACACTTGACGAATCATTTGGCGGCACAGATATGTTTTGTGTGGTAATTAACACTTGACCACCTTGCCAACTTTCATCTTTTATTGAAGGGAGGAATGGGACTATTTCATCAAGCTTTAGTACATTTAGTACTATTATCAGACAAGTGATTTTAGTATTGACGTCCAATTTCTTTTCAATTTCTAAGAGAACTTTCTTTACCTTTTCTCCAGTGCTTTGATTTGAAAAAAAAATTCTATCAACGTCATTTTCAGTGCAATTCAAGCGGTATGCAAGTTCGACGTATGAATTCAGGACATGAAGTATTGACCTGCCGTCGATAGTCATCACAAATGAAATGTCGCCAAACCACCCACTGGTGCTATCTCCAAGATACTGCTGACCAACTAACCTAGCCATTTGAGACCGACCACTCCCTTGTGGGCCCGAAATATATAGATATGTCAACGCACGATTATTACGGGAAGAGAGAATTCTCAATTCGTCAAGAATGCCGTCCACAATTTGACTTCGATTGACAATTGCATGACCTGGGTTTGGCGGGAGCACCGTAAAATATAATTTATTACGAAAAATTATTTTAGCCAATAACCAAGATGTCGCTAAAAAGACTATTGTCATAACAAGTATTGAGCGGGCAGTGCAAATAGAACCATGCCTTTTATTTCTTGATTTCCGGACTTTTTCTATGTCTGCGGTAGGAAGCGATAGTGCAATAAAGCTTTGCTTTATCTTTCTGTATACATTTTCGAAAGCAACGTCGGACAATTTATGCTGTGTTGAGATAACGTGTGCCAGATTATTTCGGAGAATTCGTAACGCATCAACGTTATTTCTGACATGAGCAGGAATATAGGGCTGAAGCGCTGTTGAATACAGAATAGCGTATGATAAAGCCGAACAATCCCAATCGGCTCTTCGTCCGGACCTGAAAACTGGAAGAAAAGTTTTTGCGGCACGAATTGAGCCTTCCATATTAAACAATTCGTTTCCAGATATACAAGTATCATCCCACAAACCTTTCGTGGCACCATACTGTTTGTCCCATTCCTGTTTAAATACTTCTCGAAGACCCTCCATGACGGGGACGTTCATAATTTCTAGGATACACTCGAAATTGTCTTTCTCTTTTTTATTTGATGCCATAGTAAACTCTGAAACGCCAGAGAGAATGTCTATTTTAGTAAAATCATCCTAGAAAAAAATTTAAAAAGGATAACTAGGACAACTTTCACCAATACGCCGTTATTAATACTTACTAAATATATATGTCTCATTAAGCAATTATACCTAATAATTTCGGTGTTTGGATGGACAGATCAAAACACGCTTAAATGTTTCGAGATTTAAAAACTCAAACAACATTTCCAGGTGTTTGGATCTGGCTATCCAAAAACGGGTAATTGTTTCTTAAAATAACAAGAAAGAGACAGTTTTCCAAGTTAGGTTTCCACAAATTAATTAAATTTCTTACAAGGTTAACTTTAGAGATTAAGTTTAATAAAAAAACTAACGTTGGGAATGACGTTTCGATGACATCTTCCCATCGTCGTCAAGGACAGGACAATTTATAGAATTTTACATAAGTAAATATATAAACATATAAGCAAAACAAAAGTCTATTGTTTTAGATATTTCAAGTGATTGTAACAATGTCAAGTAAATACTTTAGCACGTATCGAGTCGGATTGAACGTAACGTCTTAATTGACTTGCAGTCTCCAAGTAAGAACAAGCTGCCGATTCTTGGGATGGAGATAGAAAAGAATGGCAGTCAACTGAGTACTAGCGTTTACAGAAAACCAACAAATACTGGTCTTTCACTAGATTATCACAGCCATGTAGATCAAAGGTACAAAACTTTGCTCCTAAAAACGATGTTGGATCGTGCATATCGCTTATGATCAAGTAAAGAGCTTTTCAACACTGAATGTGCTAAACTCAAGTCTATTTTCTTCAAGCTGAGGTATCCAAATGAACTGATCGATTCTATAATCTTGTCCTTCGATAAGTCCAAACCATGGGTGGATCCAGCACTAGTGCACTAATTTGCATGACACAAGAAAACTGCTCAAAATAGCCATTTTGTTTTGTAATGCAAATTAGTGCACTAGTGCTGGATCCACCCCTGGTCCAAACAGTCGAATGATTTGAGGTTGCCCTCTTTTGTACCAGAAAACGAGTTTGTGCGCGTCGTGTTACCATACAAAGACCAGAAGTTGGCTGATGTCTTAAGGAAACAACTCGTCAATCCAAGTAAAAGAATCGGAATAACTCTACAGCCCATTTATACTAGTCGCAAGCTCAATGATGTTCCTGGAGTGAAAGAATCAAAACCTACTCTGATCAAACAACAGTGTCTGGTCTACACATATTCATGTCCTCTGTACGATGCAGAATATCTCGGCCTCACAACTCGACACTTGTTTGAAGAGAAGAACACTATCGGAGCTCATCGTCAATATGTTAACACGTTCATAGAGATCATGACGTAGTCCTAAGGTCTATTAACTTGACTAAAGACTTTTCAGTACTTAAAAAGTGTCAAGGGAAAATGGATCGACTGATTTACGAAATGCTGCTAATTAAAAAACACAATCCATCACTTAACATTCAATCACACTGGATACGTGCTAAAGTATCTACTTGAATTTATTATATTCACTTGAAATATCTAGAACAATAGACTGTTGTTTTGCTTACATGTTGAACAAAGTTGTCAATCGCTTGTAAGGTATCCGTAAGATACCTTGACACATGCACTGAAGTGATCAAAGTCTCAGATAGGTGAGGTAAATCAATAATGATTTTTGGCACTTCACTCGATGCACGATTATCTTAATTTCGAGTGGTATTATACACACTTCAAATTCAAGCCATGAACAGTTGATGGAAAAATGAGTCAGCTATAGGTCCTCCGGCAGGAATCGAACCTACGCTTTTGCAATGCCGTGCAATGCTCTTCCCACTGAGCTACAGAGGTAGCTGACAAGAGCAAGCGTGGTTAATGTGTATAATAATTATGATAGAATGCCGGGAATAGGTGAGTAATAGGTAAATCAATAATTATTTTTGGCACTTAACTCGACGCACGAATATTCTAAAGGTTTAAAGGGTCTTAATTTCGAGTGGTATTATACACACTTCGAGTGGTATTATACACACTTCAAATTCAAGGCTTGAAGTGTGTATCATACCATTTGAAATTAAGACCCTTTAAACCTCTAGAATATTCGTGCATCTAATGAAGTGCCAAAAATCATTTTTGATTTGCCCTCAGCTATTCCCGGCATTCTATGACATACACATTAACCACACTTGCTCTTGTCAGCTACCTCTGTAGCTCGGTGGCAAGAGCATTGCACCGGCATCGCAAAAGCTTAGGTTCGATTCCTGCAGGAGGACCTATATAGTTGACTCATTTTTCCATGAACTCTTCCTGGCTTGAATATGAAGTGTGTATAATACCACTCGAAATTAAGACCCTTTAAACCTCTAGAAAGTCTCAGGGCCTGTTTATATGATCCCGCCTAGCCGGGACGGGACAGTTTCCGAGATCCCGCTTGTAATACAAACTCTAATTAGTGTTTATATGATCACTTTTCCATCCCGCCTAGGCGGGATCCCGGCACTTCTTGCCGGGATCCCGCTTAGACGGGACGAGAAATTGCCATATAAACACTCCATCCCGCTTGGCCGGGATGATTCGCGATTAACATACATTAGGAACATGTGTATATATTGGCATATTCGTTTTCTACAATAAAACATGCCGTCGAAGGAACCTGCACTACAAAATGAACTGCATATAAACACGCCATCCCGCCTAGGCGAGTTTCCCGGCTAAGCGGGATGAAAACATCCCGTCCCGGTTAGACGGGATCATATAAACAGGCCCTCAGCCAGCCTTTACTGAAGTAGCTTCCTCTGCAGGCATCTCTTATGTATTCATATTAGGCATTTATATTTGGCTGGGGTTAGCTGTGACGGGGAGCGAGAAAAAAATGTGCGAAAGATGTCACAGCCATAAATCAATGAGAATGGACGTGTCACTGTACCACGTGGACTTTTCAATGTACCCTGGATCGATCCCCTAAGTAGATTTTGCACTCTAATTATATATTAACGATTGTCCTTGAATGCAAAGGAGTGAAAAAGTTCGAAAAGAGCGAAGCTTTAAAAATGTCTTTTACAGTAAAGCTAAGATTATCGAAGATAATGGTAAACATTCGGTAAATATTAGCAAAGATTATCACAGTGTTGTGAAAGATGTGAAAAAAAGACCATCAGTGGTAGAAATTACGCTAAATAACACGCGTAATATAAAGGCACAGTTGGACAAACTTACCGCGGATATTGAAACAAGTAAAGGCTAACTTCCGAAAAAGAACCATACAAGGCACCGGTTATTTTTGTGAAAAGGACAGAGCCTTCTGTCACGTTGACTAAGGCATACGAAAGAAGCGTAATTCGAACATTCGCCTTTTACCGCCCCCCCCCCCCCCCTCAGTGAAAATTTCTATAAAAAAAGACTGACAAGGAGTGTACTAGACAATCAAATTCTAGGGAAAACTAATGGATGCGCAGCCCTTAAACGCCAGGGGCGGATCTAGGATTTTTCAAACATAAGTCCAAATTGGGAAATTTTGAGAAAATTTTTCAAATCGGCAGAGCGGAATTTTGATTATTTCGGATCATTTTAGGGTTCATCACAATGCCCAGGAAAGACATACTAGATTCCGCTTATTAACAGAGCTGGCGAGGGTCATATTTCAAAACACACAACTTCGTACTCCCATATATTATCCCCTTATGATAGCAATAGTTGATTTAACACAAATTAAACAATATCCTCAAATAAAATAAACAGAAATATTTCCATTGCTTCGCGTAAGATGCATTAGGCGTGCAAGAACTTTACAAAACCAGGTAATCATAACAAACATAATATGCTATAAATAGACGCGACTATTATAATATGCATCGCAAACTTCAATATAATGCAAATTATCAAACACTCTAACGAGTGTTGACTGTTGAGTAAGTAGGCTTATCCATTCTAGTGCATTTTACGACGGGATAAGTTTTATAACCATAATATTATGAGCATACGAACTAGGAAGATTATGATATACAGGGTGTATAAAAAAAACGCAACCACTTAATATTCATGAATATCCTCTTTGTTCTACAACACAAAAGACGTTTGGCACCTGGAATGCGAGAAAGCTTGTATTGATCATATTCTAGCGGCACAATCGTCGGTAAACAAAGTCGGGTGCGTAAACCAACGATCTGAATTGAAAGTATTTAACGAGTAAAATTTTATTTACAATTTATTTTACAAGGTCGACAGTTAGCATTCAAGTTATCATGCACGACAATAAAAACTCGTTGTTCGGTTGTTAGCTGCACAATTACTAGTTTAGCTGATTTGACTATTAGCAGTTGAAATGTACGATTAGAAGCCATTTTAAAATCCCAGGGGCATAAAATCTATTGAGCTTATGAACAATATGAATTTTAGAATATTAAGTGGTTGCGTTTTTTTTTTATACACTCTGTATAAACTATATTGATAATTGATCAGGTTTATACACAACAAAGCGGCATGAAATCAATAACTGTGAACGAACTTGTCACATGGAACACTCCTAAATCATTATATTTTTAGGCATATTGCTATATTTCTTATATTATATCCATTTTAAATGTTTCTCTTACCAACACAGTCTTAGTTTTCATGTTCAACAGGGATATCGTGATTAATTCCCTCGTCTATTGAAGTCTAATATCAACAAATTGCTCGCATGAAATCGCTGCTCCACGATAAAGTTTATCAAGAGCCAATTATTTTTTGTAAAATCCTGCTTCGAATGTCCGCGAATTAACACAATTTTCCAACAATAAAGTTGTAATCCTTCGTATAACGGAATATTGGAAGTAAAGAGCCTGGCTTCGTTTGCAATTTGCAATTTTGCAATTTTATCATCCTGAAGACAGAGCAATCGAACCCCGTTTAAAGTTCAAGTCAGTCCGGCCACCCCGGAAATCAGTCGAGATAAGTCCGGTAAATTCAAACTGACCAATCGCAATGCAAGAAATGGACTGATTTGGCCCCCTTAAAGTTCCTATATCACTTGTGGGATCTTTACAGATTTGAATAGAGCTTGAAAAATTAGTTTATAAGTTCTACAACCTTTTTTTATATAATTAAATAGTTTCGAAAATACGTCGGTTGGGGGGACTGGGACTCAGGAATGATTTGCAAACACGCCGTCTTTTATAATGTAAACATAAAAAGTTTCACTGGCGATATAGTTTGCGCTTTTGAAGAAAAAAATGCAGGAATGATGCGTTGTGTATGGCTGAGCAACTGGGCGAGTTTTTCTCAAAATATTTTACGTTATTGGAAGATCGAAGTAAAATTACGATTGATTATATTATGTTTGACAAGAACTCGGTTCCTGAGTCCCAGGCCCCCGAGCACGACGGAAATTTAGTCAAATCGTCATGTTTAGATGTAAATATCTCCGAAACTATTTAACTATATCAAAAAGGGTTGGAGAACTTATAAACTAATTTTTAAAGCTCTATTCAAATCCGTAAAGATCCCACAAGTGATATAGGCACTTTAAGGATGCAAATCAGTCCGGCCACCCCACAAATCAGTCGAGATAAGTCCAAATGGCTTATCGACCAATCAAATGAGCCGGCTGACCAACCCGATTCTGCGAGTTTTTTGCATTTTACCGCTGCTCTGGATGAAAGAATATTGCTTTTTTGAAACTGAACGCTGTAACTGGACTATGATTTTAATTCTTATTACAATCTTGAAAGGGTTAATTATTCATATTTCAAGATAAATTTGAATATTTAATTATCATTTTTACTGCCAAAAATACGTAAGTCGCGCGACTGACTGGACTTACCCTAGATCCGCCCCTGTTAAACGCTACATCACGATTATTTTGCTTTCCTGGTATCCAAATAATTCACGGCCGATCGACTTTTTGAAAAAGCTAATACTTTTTATCAAATTTAGACTTTATAGACTTTATCAAATTTACGCTGGAGTTACCCAGAAACAATCAATTGCCCTTTTTAGATACTTTAGTTACGTTTAATCCACTGGATAAAACATTCTCTATATACAGCGCTCTATTGAACCTATCCATAGAAAATGTATTACACCCTGGGACATGGTTCGGTAGCATCCAAACGAGCAGCTCTTATAGGTGAAATAAAGAGAGCAGTCAGAGGTTCTACCCATTGTAGTAATAATAAAAAAATGATACATTATAAAATTACTCAAATAGATTCATTTTTGTCTGACCATATTTCCACAATTTCGTACAAAAATTGTCATAACATCCAAGTAAACATCAAACCGTCGTTCGGCTGCATTGGGCTTAAGCAGGCATTTTATAGACTCCAACAGATTTCTCTCACACATGAAAATCGAAAAAAACCTTCGACTAAACTCCATTTTTTTATATTAATGAATTAAATTAAATAATTTAATGACACAACCAACAAGCATCAACTGTTTGTGTAGTGTTTATTAAGGAAGTTTAAGGAAGTTAAGTGGAAGTAGCGTGTGCTTCCAATATGGCTGTATTTTGTAGTTTACTTTATGAAATGTGTGTGTTAAAATCCATTGTCTTTTGAAACAATCTAACATTAAATCAGGTAGAATATTACAGTTTGTAAAATAAAAATGGAATAAAAAGGAAATTATCATGGGGAAGTAGTTGATGTTTGCATTTACCATGCCTACATTATAAGACACCCACCCACCAGGAAGCACTAATTACTTCCCGCCCTTTTTGCATGTTTTACATAAATTAATTGCAATTAACACTTGCATGCACAGACCACAAATATAGCAAAAAAAAAATGGGCCAACTGCTTTGATTTCCTTCTTAATTAACTACAACATTGAATTTATCACCCATTTATAATGAACTCATAAAAAAGACTATCAAGCAGCCAACTCATCTGCTTCATGGTGTGTTTCGTTTAATATGGCTAGGGGTTGTCTAAATATTGTGTGTCCAATATCATACATAACTGGCTTAATAGCCTGAAGAATTTTGTAGAATGAATTCATTAATTCAATTGTTAATTAGTTTTATTTGGTGTATCTCCTAAAGGGGTTGGACTTTTTTGTAATGTTTGTCAACTAGCAGTAATGTCTTGCAGGCTCAATTAGCCTTAAATAGTCATTTAACAACAGAATAACAGAATTTTGTTAATTTATGCCTGGCGGTATGTAAACACCTTATAAATGCATTTCTCATTTTGCTTCACCATACAACAAATGTAAGTTGATAATAAAATGTTTTTCAATTTATCATACCTAGTGAAATAAACCTAAAAAATAGAGTTTCCTCTTTTACTTTTTAAACACCTTTGTCTTTGGTTAGACACTTTAAATATCAGTGGTCATTGATAACATACATTATGGTTGCATTTTATTGTATATGTGTATAGCCCAACTTTTAGAGTCAATTTCAATGTTTGATAGTGCATTATTCTATCTGCACTTTAATACAATATCATAATCATCACACATATAAACAGCAGGATTAGCATGATATTGCACCATAATGTTAAGGCTATTATTGTTACAATACTACATAATATAATTATTTGGTAATAGGTAGGTCAATATAATTTTAAAGCTGGTTTATATTGCTATAGTCAAAAAGCCTAAATTTGCCAAAAAATATATTATTACACAGGTATATTCTGTCCCCATGTATCATGTCATTTTAGTATGGTTATATATTTTGAGATAGCTGTGACTATCTGCAACACCGGCGATGGCATTTTGTTATTAGAGAGTTTTAGCAATTAGCAGTGACAACGAGAACGACTACGAGATTCGTCATTCTGGCGCGTTGTTTACTTACGCCATCAGCCAAAACTCGTAGTCGTTTAAACTTGCTTTCGAGTACGAAATTTGCCAACAAACGTGTACTATTAAAGCAAACAACGACGATCTATCAACAATCCTCTCTAAACACTAGTAATATTAATATCTCAGCAGATATTTCAGCAGATATTTATTACTACAATGTATATCAATCGACCGTACTATAATGCACTTACCGATTACCGAAGTTTTTAAATACTGACCAATTCGAGATGCACGTATTAATTCTTTTAGATCTCATCTGTAATGGTCGTTACCAACCTCGCATTGCTCGCAAGCCAGGCTCTTTTACCTACGCTCCAAGGCCCACGCTGCGGCAAAGACTATGGTCAAGGCTGGTCACGTGATTCTTTTGTTACGCTTCTCCCGTGTGGGGATGGGTGGGACACAAGTAGCGCATAAATCACATCAGTTAGGGGGTCCAATACCAAAATTTTTTTCTGTCTATTGCCACTGTTGCACTCAATTCAAAGTATGTTGTTACGTAGAGTCTCCTGACTTCAAAAATATATTTAGCGAACCAAGATATAGTTACCAAGATACCATACCCCCTACGGTGAAATACAGGTAATTTTGTATGAATGATAATTAGAGAAGCATTTGTCACAAATTACATAAATTCAAAAATAACTTCAAAAAGAAACTTCAAAAATAGTACTTCAACATGCAAGCACTAAAAACATCTTTTAGAGAACATCAAGTGCGTTTTGCACAGGATTTTTACGATAAAAGCATCCGTGAAAACTACAGAGTAAAGTATACTAAATTTATCTGTATCAAACTCGCAATTAAATTGCCCTTTCTTATGAAAAACGTTGAACGAGGAGTGAAGCCGGGACAATTCAAAAGTATTTGTGTGAATTCACTTAATTTCATTGTTTATCAATTTAATTCCTCTGAAACCTACGAGAAAACATTCTAACAATATTTATTTAACAACAAACTACAGCTAAATTTTCTTTTTTATATGTTTTATGAGCACATAACAACAAAATATATATTTTTTGTTTTGTTGCCTGCAAACCTTTTTGAAGTAGTGATCGTTTTCGAACAAACTGTTTACATTTCCCTTATAATTTCACCACGCCGCGGTTCGAGGTATGCTTTAATCGGCATTGATTACAAAATTATAGCCTAAATCATTAAAATAAACGAACAATCCGAACGAATGTAACTTCGCCGCTAAACAGTTCATGTTTTCCTTATGTTCACTCCTGAAAAGGCCCTCGCGAGAATGTCTCGCAACATGTACACGCGTGTCTGGAGGTAAAACACGCGTGTCTGGAGGTAAAATTTGGCTTCAATATGATTTTGGCTATTTTAATCAGGAGGTAGCCTTCCAGTTCTTTTGAATTCACTGCCATGGCGTGAGGTCACTGAGCTATATTGCAATTTCTGGAGGACCGGCTCGTCATTTTTCGCCGCCATCTTTTTGAAGCTGAAAACTGATTTTCTATTTTCTATTATTATTTTATATCTTCTTATATTATTATAAACCGTTTCTTTGTGCACATCCTTTGTTTTTTGGAAATCTTTAGGGCTGGCAATTGTTATAAATGAAAGTAACATAAACTCATTCAAACACTTTTTTATGTGAAATCGTGCATTTTGTCAACTATTTGTTTTTATTTTTACAGACAAAAAAGCCCTGAAAACTTCAGAAGTGATGACTATTTTAAATAATTGGCTAACAGGTATTAAAAAGGTGTCTTTACCCGGGTTTGTGTAAATCAGGCCAATCATTTCAAAGCAAAAAAAAACAATGCATCATTGATATTGTTAGCCTTTTGCCAGGCTCAGTATATATAGTGATACAGGCCGGTTACAAATTGTGATAAAAAGTGCAATAATTGCATACCACCAAGGAGGATGCACATATACCATACTAGTCATACCTTCATATATCAATACAAATTAATCTAACACCACCAGTGGCGTAGCCAGCATTGATAATTGGGGGGCCCATATTCATATATTTATGATGTTAAATGTATTTATTATTAAATAATAAAGGAAGTTAATGTTATACGGGTCATCGTATCGTAGTGTCTCGGGTCTTAGGACGCTGGTCCGGTCGGTTACTTGCCCCCTCCGGTGAGTATAAATATGAGCCCAGTTTGCCTGATCGAGTTGTTAGTTGTTTGCGTCACCCATCCCTCCCTTTTCCCAAACGACTTCACGCGATGTTGTGAATTCTACGGGAGAAGCGTCTTATTAATCTCTCTGGGTTTTTTTTGTTAGTTTGTTTTGCAGGATTAAGCACAGTTCTTTTCACACCCGTTTTGGTCGTTGAATTGGTGTTTGGGCTAAAGGTAAATTCATTAATGATCGCCACATTTACAGGTATTTTTCTTTTTTGTGTGTGTGTGTGTACTTTGATGTTCGTATCGCTTATTCCACGGTTTCACTTCAGTGACTCACGTGTGACAGTTGATCACAGGATGGAGGAGGTACCGTTAAAATAGCATGGTTCGTAGAGTTATTATCTGCGCCGAAAACAGCAAACTCAAAAGAAACACCGTTTTACCCCTAGCCCGATCGTTTCGCTCGGATACCGTCTCCATCCCTACCAATCGGCAGCGGGCAAAATATAGTGTAAGAGCTGGTGTGCTATCATACTGATGTGAGCCTTAGGATCCGTTAGAACGTTAACAGACTGTAAAGACAATTGATTTGAAAGGAAATTAATCCTGCATATCTGGAATATATGAATATGGCCCTAAGACCCTAATTATCGTTCTGGCTATGTCACTGAACACCACATGTTTTAATTGCAAAGTAAGTTTCCATTGCATTGTGCAGTGCTGACAAACCCTAAGAGGATGCAAGGAAAAAGGGCAACATGAGCTCCACTTCTAAATTTATTATATCAATAAATTCTTAAACACATCCGAAATTACTAAAACAATAATTTCGCGACGCGTGGCCGAGTGCGCCCATTGGCGATACAGCCTGGTGATTAAATTAATGTAGCGCGAGCAAGATGGCGGAAAGCGAGGAATGCGCGGGAAGTTCACTGTGCGTGGGTAAGTTATCGTTTATTTGCATATTTGAATATTTTAGCATTATCATTTTAATTCCGCTGTTTGTATTTTAACGAGTGACAAAGCGAGATTGTGATATTAACTCAGCTTTCTGATATAAAACGTTGTTATTTTTAAGACAATAATGCATGGATTGATCATTGATGGCTATCCTCGGCGAAGTGTCAGAAAAGCCCATTTATTAACAGCTGATGATTTTATATAATTTAATATCGTTATTAGCATTCGTTTTAGTAGATAGAAGTTCAGTCTTAACGCAGAATGTCAGCACTTATATACTGTGTTCCGTGGTGCCAAGTGCAATTTTCGTGTAGTAACGCCACAGATTATATTTTTTATACGTTTATACCAATACCTCTGTGAATGACTGCGATCAGAAATTTCAAATTTGTGGATGTTTAGCAAACATATGATCCTCTATTATGTATATACTGTTCCTTCCTAAGTTATCAATGACAATATAAATTATTTGACCATCAAATTTTTCTTAATTTACGGTTTCTGAATGTAATGGCAATTAATATATTAGATTAAGATTCCCTTGTTATTTGCAATTTAAGGGATAAGCAAAAGACAAATTACTGAAGAGCAATTAAGCTTAAAAATGTTACAGCTACTACCGAGCAATTAAGCTTAAAAATGTTACGGCTACTATGAACTTTTGTATATTTTGCATGCAAATGGAAAATAATTTCATAAATAACTTTATATATGATCCCTAAGACCCCAATAATCTTTTTTGAAGCAAAATGGTGAATCTACACTAATCGTTCATAACAAACTTATTTTCCACATTAAATATAAATGTTTTTTTAGATTCAATTACAGTCAACACCTGTCTTAAAAAAGGGATGAAAGTAAGTTTTTATTATGTTAATTTGCTACGACTGATGAAATCCAGCTAAGTGCCAAGCAAGTCTAGTATGCAACTGTACAGTGTGTGCAGTCTTTCTCAGATTTGCATTGGGTAAAATTGAGTATTACCCAATTTAAAATTACCCAAGTAAATTTAGTATAGCACAACATGTACCATTGCCCCCAAAACCTATGTATGCATTATCAAGTTTATTGGCTTTTAAAATACATGCAGCTACTTATTGACTCTGTCTAACACAAGAGTATTTTACAAGATATGAACAAGAGTGGGGTTTTTTTCAAAATCATGATCAGACAGACTTAGGTTTTGATGAATTTAGCTGTAACAACTAAAGTACAATTAGGCATATCATTGAGCAATGCAAATTAGTGTGTTAAGTCACCTGCAACTGCCATTGGCATTCTTACCTGAAATGAAGTAATTCTTTACCACTCATGTTTCATATACAAGGGCTGTGATTTTATCTAATGACTAACAGCAAATGTTGTGTAAAACCATTTAGTGGCACGTGATTATTGTGCTCAGTTTGCCAACATTACCTGAAAATGAACAGTGTATTTTTATCAAATAGTTCTTAGGTAACATGCAGTTCCTTATTTGTAAGTTTTTAGCTAACCCAAAAATAAAATAAATAGATGTGGTATTTAAACCCCCTCTCTTACTACACTTGCCAACTAATTAAAATAAAAGAATCATAATTGAATTTATATATACCTAGAGATGCTCTGGGTGTGGACTGGAACAAGGGATTGCAAAAAAGGTTTGCAAGAACCAAGGTTGTTCTTTGAGGTTTCCAACAAAAGAGAAGAATTTGGATGCTTTAAAAAATATGAGCAATCCGAACATTACGCAACAAAGGAAGCACATGGAAAAACGAGTATGTTTACAGTACAGCGTCCAAGCTGGGATATCTCAAAGTATGATTTGAGTGCAATTTAGAATTTTTGCACAGTCATGTCCTGGAAGTGAAGCTGTGAAGAATGATTGTAGTGAGGATATTGCGTATGACGCACATGCAAAATAAGTTGAACAGCCAGTTTTATCGGTTTCACTTCCAAGAGTTTAGGAAGTTGTCACATGACTGTGCAGATCCTCTATTTTTTAGGGGCTGTTTACATGAGCCTGGTTACCCGAGATTCAACGAAGTGTGAGATTGTTATGAGGTATTGAAATAAGTCTTTATGAAACCAAACAAGCACATGATATTATGTTATATACTCATTTCAATGCCTCAATGTCGTCTCATGCTTCGTTAAATCCCGGCTAAGTGGGACCATGTAAACAGCCCCTTAGTGTCTCGAAGGCTATAAAAGGGTACGAATCCGAAGAACGAGTGATAATTGCAATTTCTCCTGTTGTTAAAAACTAATTCCACTGTAGTTATATCTAATCAAATTTGAACAATTTACATAGCTATACAGTATATAGTGTAGAGTATTATTGTGTTACTATATAAAGCAAAATCACATTTCGCTGTTTTTCATTTAGGCTGATATTCTGAACATCCACAACAACTGTGATATTGTCATTTTAATGCATCACAAGCATGGAAGTGGCGATACGTTAACTTTCTATGGAACGGAAGGAGCTGGAGTTTCTTTCATCGGAAACAAAAGTACCATAGAGACTTCCGAAGGTGGTCGAGTAGCACTCAATTTATTTAGAAAATTCATTGAAGGTAAATACGAAATGTTATGACGGACAAGCATATGTGCAATACAATATTATTCCTATTCTATTTGCTAGCACCTCACACCAAAGATAAAGTAAATTCAAAAATTCCTTGGCTTTGGAGCAAAAACTACATTGTCAGACAGCTTGTGATGAACAATGGTCCTCTTAGGTTATTTTGTGCATTTTTAATTTTTGCACCCCTTTCGAGTTTCCTGTGAAAGTCCTTAATACCGCCCGAGAGTGCCCGGGAGCAGCTGAGAGCCTGAGAGCGCCCGGGAGTACGCAAGGGTGAATAAATCTATGTGTGATTCCTTTTGAAGATTTTTGACTTCTTTTTTTCAACAAAAACAATGTTAAACATTTCTTCTAAATTTTCTTTCAACGTGGAAGAAAATGGATAGAAGGTCATTTCTATAAAATGGGTTGAAGGTAATTTCTGCGCCAAACTTAAGAGGCGAAAATGATGCTTTAAGAGACAAATTGCTGGTTAATTTAATGTGTTTTCCACCAAAATCACTGCATGGTTGTTAGAATATATAAACTGTTCATCATGCAAGTGATTTCACTACGTATGGTAGCCTTCCCAAATTGTGACAAATTTGTATTTGCATTTGTTTATTTGGTATTAATCAGGTCTTCGCTGTAGATAGTTATATATTTGTCAACATAAAGATTTAAGTGACGTTGTTGTATCTTGGGTATTTATGTTCGGTAACCACGAAGCTAAATTAAACTGGAAGTCAATCGCCAAGAAACAAAAAAACAATGTGTGTTACTCTAGTAGGTTACAGAAGTCAGAAGGGCAGATTTTCTATAGGCGACAACTTTTCAGAAGCTCACTCTGTCTACCAATTTCCGGCTTGTTTTTAGCCAACAAACTTTATATTTACAGAATTACTTTTTTGGGGACACCCTGTATACTATGTTATATTTAAAGTACAAACCAGTGCGTGACCATGCATTCAAATTGCAACAAAAGCTTCACTTCGATAGGGGGTACTTTTAGGGCGGACAGCGCCGGACACAACGTATAGTGCGCTGTTATAATCAACCAATCAACCATTCAAAATCTCCCTTTAGTTGCTAAGAGCCTAAGTATAATTAGTATATGTGCTTTTAACAGATGTTATTATTTTTACCTAAAATTTGGGGATATTTTCTATGTATTTTAGAGTATAAAGAAAAAGAAGGCTTGCAACAACTGCCTGAAAAACAGCAACAAGAACAACCACAGCAGCAGTCAGAAGAACAGCATCCACATGAACAACTTCCACATGAACAATTTCCACATGAACAACAAGAGCAACAACAACGACGACAAGAAGAAGAACAACAACAACAACAACCACCACCACAACATGACTGCCAACCAGAGGAAGAACAAACTACTCTCATGATGTCCAAAAAGCTGCAATGGAAAAGCCAGGTTCTCTCCAAGATTCTGGGTAAAAAAGAAGCAAATAATGTTCTCTATGGTGGAATGGTAGCTTCAGAGGAAAATGTTGAGGTTATCGATTTAACCTTAAATCAAAATGAAAGGTTAATTTTGTATCTTTCTTGTAAAAGTTATTTCGATCAAGATGCCTGGTGTGCTGTTGGTTCCAATATACAACATAGATTAGATGCCACTGGAATTATTCTTCCTGTTTACAATGCAACGAAAGACCCGTATTGGCTCTTCTATTTTCCTGGAAAGTTGGATATTGTAATGACTTCAAAATCTACTACAAAAATAACTGGCTTTTGGTTGGATAGTTGTGGTGCACAAAAACATGTGTACCAATTGATGTCAAATGAGACCAAAATATTTGGGAAAAATATTGTTAAAACTGAACATGGACCATTGTACTATATTTGTGATTCAAAGCTTTCCTCTGGTTCCATTTGGAAGATACCCCCAATTTTCAACGATACCATTATCGAAGTTTTGCCTTCACAATAAATGATGTCTGCAATACACATTTTCATGAAAGACAGTGTTTGATCGTGGCAAACAGGGACAAATATAGTACAATATACGAACATAACATCTCTATTGTTATTAAGTTATTAGCTTAAAGTTTCACAAAACTTTCTTTTGCCGTACTTTTGTAGTATCTGTCACATACTTTACAAGAGAAAAAGTCAATGCATGCATGTGCGGAATTGTCCAATAATTTACATCCACAGTTCATAGAATTTGCACATGTTCTTTTGCAATAAAGCCTGAAGTCTTTAGGGAGAGGTTTGCATGAACTACCACCATTGCAAATGCATTTAAACTTAGGATAATTGAACAATGCACAAAAGCGAAAATAGGGACAAAGATATTGCAGGTAGTCAATTGCAAGCTTGCAGTCATCTATGTCTATATTATTCATGCATGTCTTATGCATATAAGAAGCAATAGTAGATTTACTTTTGTAACCATTCTTTCTTGCCACCAATCCCAATGCTATAACTTGGTAAGGGTACATTTTATGGACAAAGTATCTAACCATTTCTTTTAAAGAGTGCATTTCTTTTTTGCTATAGGATGTCTCATTTCTTTTTAGCTTTGACTTCAATTTAGGCAGAACTCCACCACCAGTACAACAATATTGCTCACTTGTGGTTTGTTTTCCCATTATGACATGTTTATCCCTTAGTGAGGTCTCACCCTTCAAATGTTGCCATGCTTTACCCAGTCTTCTTTGCATTTTATTGGAATTTTCTGTATTCACATGAGGTAGTATTGCTGGAGTGAGGGGGTTTTCTTTGATTATTTTCTTTTTAGTTACCTTGCTATCTGATTTGCATTTTTTAGCACATGGTAGTTTGTTGTAATCCTCCATTGAATATATTTTATGACACCTCTTCAGATGTGGTAACAATAACAGTGTTTTTTGACATAGTTTACAAGTCTCCTTCTTTCGGTATTTCATATGATTTGGTGTACCAGTCATTGTAGGTGGCAAAGGTAAATATCTGTGCATTTTTGCTGATAAAGTTGGGTGAATTCTTTTTAGATGTACATCTAGTCGTTTGAGATAACTCCCATATTTTTGGCAACTCTTTACTTTGCAAATTCCTCCTTTAGCCTGCAAAACACATTATAGAACAATTAAATGTAGATGAAAATTTATATCCATTTTGCATGCAATTATAGGCAAAAACTACAAATATAACACTAGATAATGGTGGTCATAAATATGAACTAAAAGGTTTGCAGAATGTATTATACGAAAGGCTATATCTAAAGCTCAATTTAAAAGATATATGAAAGCTCAATAATAAGCTAATTAAATGTTTCATTATCCATGCAATTACTCAGGGATTTCATTCAGTTTACTGAATAATGTGGGCAACAGGGCAAGACAACATTGCTCATTCCTGCTCACATCAATTGATTCAATACTGCAAGACCCTAGTCATTATTATAGATGTGTAACTAGATATTCAAATCTGTGTGTGAAGCTACTTCACACAACTTCTAATTGAAGGCAAAGAAGCCATAGTCCCCATAGATGTTGCTTCAATATAATATATAATTTATAGAACTCTCCTTTAGGGATATATCTTTTAATTCCCTGTGAATTCAATATTAAAGCAAAATTGACATTGTCCAATGAGGACAGAGCAATATTCAATATATATGCAAAGAACTGTGCATATTTTAATAAATAAGATATACGGCAATACAGAAACAACGACATCTTTATCTTATAGCTGTCTTTATAACAATCAATTTATAATTTGAAAAACTCACCATCTAAAAAATAAATAAAGTTTCACAGAGAAACAAATCAGGTATTACAAAACGACGAAGTTCACTTGGATTAATTTAGGCCGGCCAAGCAGTACCAAAATTAGAACTTCCAATTTCAGTGATAAAAATATTATATTTCCTTACATTTCCTTAAACTCAATATATAATAGAGCCTTTCGATAATTACGTCACAACATTACCGTTTTAAATGGATTTAAAGTTTTAGATGGATTTAAAGTTTTACTCTCACAAGCTACGTGGAAAGATGCAAAACATCCTTCTTCAAAACATGCATGAAAAATAATTTTTAATTTTGACCAATAAATGTGGAAATAAGTCGTAACATTAAAACGAGACTACCAGGCAACGACCAGCAGCCTCGTTCTTGTGTTACGGTTTATTTTCACACTTGTTTGCCAAAAAGAAGAATTGTTTTTCATGCATGTCTTGAAGAAGGATGTTTTGCATCTTTCGACATAGCTTGTGAGAGTAAAACTTGAAATACATCTCATTTAAGTTGGTTCTAAATTTAAAACGGTAATGTTGGGATTGGTAAAACGGTAATGTTGGGATGTAATTATCGAAAGGGTCTATTGGTTTCCCCCTTTTAACGTTAAGGCGGAAAAAATAAAGGCCTGACATTCAGGTTAGTTAACTAAGGGAAAAAACATTGGTTTTAATACACCCTAGTTTTACAACAGTTAAGCACCCTGTTACCGAAAGATAACACAAAAACGCACAAAACAGTAAATTAAGAACAAAAACGTGACAAATATGCGAATTTGTCAACATTGGTGTTACTGCATCATTGTTTTACAGCAGTTAGGGCACCCTGTTGCCACAATAAGACACAAAAACGCACAAAACAAACACATTAACAACAAAAACGTGTTAAATATGTGAATTTGTCGACATTGGTGTTACTACATCATAGTTTTACAGCACTTAGGCACCCTGTTACCAGAAGATGGTACAAATACGCACAAAACAGTAAATTGGGAACAAAAACGTCACAAATATGCGAATTTGTCAACATTGGTGTTACTACACCATAGTTTTACAGCACTTAGGCACCCTGTTACCAGATGATGGTACAAATACGCACAAAACAGTAAATTAGGAACAAAAACGTGACAAATATGCGAATTTGTCAACATTGGTGTTATTACACCATAGTTTTACAGCAGTTAAGCACCCTGTTACCAGAAGATGGTACAAATACGCACAAAACAGTAAATTGGGAACAAAAACGTCACAAATATGCGAATTTGTCAACATTGGTGTTACTACACCATAGTTTTACAGCACTTAGGCACCCTGTTACCACAAGATGACACAGAAACGCACAAAACAGTAAATTAAGAAAAAAACGTGACAAATATGCGAATTTGTCAACAGTGGTGTTACTACACCATAGTTTTACAGCAGTTAAGCACCCTGTTACCACAAGATGACACAGAAACGCACAAAACAGTAAATTGGGAACAAAAACGTCACAAATATGCGAATTTGTCAACATTGGTGTTACTACACCATAGTTTTACAGCAGTTAAGCACCCTGTTACCACAAAATGGTACAAATACGCACAAAACAGTAAATTAGGAACAAAAACGTGACAAATGCGATTTGTCGACATTGGTGTTACTACACCCTAGTTTTACAGCAGTTAAGCACCCTGTTACCACAAGATGACACAAAACGCACAAAACAGTAAATTGGGAACAAAAACGTCACAAATATGCGAATTTGTCAACATTGGTGTTACTACACCATAGTTTTACAGCAGTTAAGCACCCTGTTACCACAAGATGGTACAAATACGCACAAAACAGTAAATTAGGAACAAAAACGTGACAAATGCGAATTTGTCAACATTGGTGTTATACACCATAGTTTTACAGCAGTTAAGCACCCTGTTACCACAAGATGACAAAAACGCACAAAACAGTAAATTGGGAACAAAAACGTCAAATATGCGAATTTGTCAACATTGGTGTTACTACACCATAGTTTTACAGCACTTAGGCACCCTGTTACCAGAAGATGGTACAAATACGCACAAAACAGTAAATTAGGAACAAAAACGTGACAAATATGCGAATTTGTCAACATTGGTGTTACTACACCATAGTTTTACAGCAGTTAAGCACCCTGTTACCACAAGATGGTACAAATACGCACAAAACAGTAAATTAAGAACAAAAACGTGACAAATATGCGAATTTGTCAACATGGTGTTACTACACCATAGTTTTACAGCAGTTAAGCACCCTGTTACCACAAGATGACACAAAACGCACAAAACAGTAAATTAGAACAAAAACGTGACAAATATGCGAATTTGTCAACATGGTGTTACTACACCATAGTTTTACAGCAGTTAGGCACCCTGTTACCAGAAGACACAAACGCACAAAACAGTAAATTGAACAAAAACGTGACAAATATGCGAATTTGTCAACATTGGTGTTACTACACCATAGTTTTACAGCAGTTAAGCACCCTGTTACCACAAGATAACACAAAAACGCACAAAACAGTAAATTAAGAACAAAAACGTGACAAATATGCGAATTTGTCAACATTGGTGTTACTACACCATAGTTTTACAGCAGTTAGCACCCTGTTACCACAAGATGAACAAAACGCACAAAACAGTAAATTAAGAACAAAAACGTGACAAATATGCGAATTTGTCGACATTGGTGTTACTACACCATAGTTTTACAGCAGTTAGCACCCTGTTACCACAATGGTACAAAACGCACAAAACAGTAAATTAAACAAAAACGTGACAATATGCGAATTTGTCAACATTGGTGTTACTACACATAGTTTTACAGCAGTTAGCACCCTGTTACCACAAAGACACAAAACGCACAAAACAAAATTAACAACAAAAACGTGTTAAATATGCGAATTTGTCACATTGGTGTTACTACATCATAGTTTTACAGCAGTTAGGCACCCTGTTACCACAAGATGGTACAAAACGCACAAAACAGTAAATTAACAAAAACGTGACAAATATGCGAATTTGTCACATTGGTGTTACTACACCATAGTTTTACAGCAGTTAAGCACCCTGTTACCACAAGATGGTACAAAACGCACAAAACAGTAAATTAAACAAAAACGTGACAAATATGCGAATTTGTCACATTGGTGTTACTACACCATAGTTTTACAGCAGTTACACCCTGTTACCACAATGACAAAACGCACAAAACAATCAAATTAACAACAAAAACGTGTTAAATATGCGAATTTGTCACATTGGTGTTACTACATCATTGTTTACAGCAGTTAGGCACCCTGTTACCACAATGACAAAAACGCACAAAACAAAATTAACAACAAAAACGTGTTAAATATGTGAATTTGTCACATTGGTGTTACTACATCATAGTTTTACAGCAGTTAGGCACCCTGTTACCAGAAGATGGTACAAATACGCACAAAACAGTAAATTAAGAACAAAAACGTGACAAATATGCGAATTTGTCACAGTGGTGTTACTACACCATAGTTTTACAGCAGTTAAGCACCCTGTTACCACAAAATGGTACAAATACGCACAAAACAGTAAATTAGGAACAAAAACGTGACAAATGTGCGATTTTGTCGACATTGGTGTTACTACACCCTAGTTTTACAGCAGTTAAGCACCCTGTTACCACAAGATGACACAAAAACGCACAAAACAGCCAAATTAGTATACTTTCATATACCTTTAGTTAGCAATATATATAGAACTTGACATAAGTAAATCCTCATATCTGTTTATAATTTCCACGGCCAAAAAATTGTTGCCTTGACAAAGATATTATATTTTAATAAGTCAAAAATAATACGACTTCAAAAGGGTATTGTTCCAGGACGCCCTTAACTTTACGAAACAAAGTTGATTTTGTACAGAATTCAGAAGTTGTGTTTAAATAATATAACGACTTTTTAGGATTTAAAGCGAAGAAAATAACTTTACGAATTATAACATTTTACAACAAGCACGAATAATTAGGGACGTATCGACCATCTTAGGTGTCAAACTCCCATTCGGAATAGATACTCTCATTGTCGTTATCAGTGTCACTGTCGGTTTCACTATCCATATCAAAATTTGTATCTCTTTCCAGCTCATCCTCCACATCTTCATAGGATTGCTTAGTATTGTCATTGTGCGACTCAATTATGTCCTGGAATCCAGACAATTGTAAACCGAGAACTGGCAAGAAAGATTGGATTCCAAGCCTTAATTGTTGCATGGCAAAGTTAATTCCTTCGTTAACCAAGGCAAGCTTTCCTCTGACAATGGTCCTTTTGACTGAGCTTGTAGAATAGGTTTTTGCCTAAAATAAAAAGATTTCAATATACGTTACATAAAAAGCAATCGCATAGCTTACAGATGTGGCTTACAGAAATGTCGAAAAGGAAATTGCGGACCTAAATAACTTTTAAATTATCGCATCTTCGCATTAGATACACACAATTAACACCCAATAGACCTTCCAAGAGCTTACATAATGGCCAAACAATAAAAAATGTGCGTCCATGAGAAGGTATGTACGGCGTAGGTTTTTAGCTTTTTGATACACCATGCATGTAATGCAGTATAATTCCAACCATAACATTTTGCTCGTATACAAGAAACTTCGTGCTTCGTGAAGATGGTTACAATATGGTAGCTGAAATGTTCACTGCATGATTCAGGATATGGGCTATCCACAAATATGCATAAATTGTACTTCATCACCCTTTAAACCTACAAAGTAATTACCGCCGAAAAACATACCACACACACAGCACTTTCCACCGCAAGAACAGGCTGTTCACCACCACATTGGCTGCGACTTTTACCTATATGTTCGAAAATTAAAAATAATTTTAAGCCTGGTTTTCAGATGTCAAGGGCCACCGACACAATAACCATCGTCAAAGAATTACGTTATATGAAAACCAGCCTTTACACCTGCAATAAAAATTTGGATCTGTTGCATTTAGCCGAATAGACTGCAGTTCAGTCAAGGTTATATTGCTTATGTTCTTTGACGCGCAGCTCACAGAGTTTAAAAACATAATTTACATTTTTCCAATAAGGACAAAAGCTTTTTGCAATCGATCGCTGAAAACATACTCTATATTTCACAATTCTAAAAGTGACCGGGAAAATTACCTTGCAGCAGGTTTTCCAATTTTGCAAGTTCGCTATAAAGTGCCGGAAGGCATTTCTTGGTGTAATATTCAAGGTATTGGAACATTTCCTTTTTAGTAACTTCGATTTCCTCCTGAAACCGTTGAATTTCCATCAACTTATCCACCACAGATCGTCTCGTTACCAAAGGCACTATTGTATGAAAGGCACAATATATTCATATATAATGTACTACGCGTCCGGCAATTTATAATTATGTACGTACAAGTTCTATTTGCAAGCCTGGCTCAGTCTGTATACGAGAAACAGTAGCTACTCACACTCATCAACTGGCTCGTTCCGAGAATTCCATGGAAACTTTCCATTTAAAATTTCTTCTATGTTGCTTAGCGGTTCGTCTGCAATTCGATTATAATTTGAAATCAAAGAATGGATACTCTCTTTCTCTTTGCTGATCTTTCTCCTTAACTTATTTCGTTGCTTCGAAGAATCTTGAAGAAAATAATATTTGGTTAAAATGTTACCTTCCCTTTATCCCGCATGTGGAGGCTAATTTTCCGCGGTTTCGTTTTTTATGGGTGTTTTACTCGCACGGAAACGTTGGCTTTAAATGTTACTACTGAAATAAAGGAAGAGACACTGAAAATGTAGCTATTAAATGTAGAACCACCTGCAAGTTTTGCAATGTTAAATGCCAGATGAGAGATCGCGTTATGATGGAATTCCATATTGTATCTCAAATATTCCAAAGATTTATTTTTAAAACACCTTCACCAAAGGAATAATTGCGACAGATCTTGGGCTGAAACTGTTTAGATTTTTCCTTATAAATCTTTTCAGCAACGTCAAACAAGGCCTTCTCTTTTGGCGTTAACACATCTAATGTGAGCAAATGACATATGTATTTCATTTCCTCCGGAGTTATGGAATATCTTTTATTTCTCGATTTTTCATCCACTGACATAAATTTGAAAGAGAAAAAAGAAACACGTCGTCATTGCACGAAAAAATTACACCAAGACATCGCATTCTGAGAAGAGCATACCTAACGTTTTTAGTTTTATTATTTATAATAATAGATTCGCCACAGTATCATGTACTGCATGTAAACTGAACAAAACTACACAAAATTCTATACGTACGTTTAGCAGCGTCAAATATATCTTCTTTCCATTTCTGTAATGTTGTTGGATCACACTCAAGTTTCTCTGACATGCTTTCTAATTCTTTCTGCATGATGGCGGTTTTATCTTTAGCCTAGAACCATGCATATAAAAGTACAGAACACATTATTATTTTTCCAAGAGAAGATTATACATTTCAGTACTCCCCTTTCCGTGCATGGGAAATTTGCATTGCATCTACATATTTTTCAATCCTCCACGCTTTAAATTTCTACCCACACCTTTTTTTTTAATAAATTTGTTTCTGTCTTATTTTTTGACGAAAACTACCGAAACGGATTTGGCAAAGTATTTGTAGCTATGTTATGTGACAAGGGGGGATTTCGTTTTAAACTATTCGGCATATTTGCTTACACTTTTTAGGCTAAGCCAATCAGAATGCCTAAATTTTTAATACATCATGTAAAATGATGATTATTCTGATTGGGTTACTGAAAATGTAAACAAACTTACTGATTGGTCTAAAACGAAATTTCCCTTGTTATGGTTTCCCTTGTTATGGTATAGTTACTATTACTATTAGGTAAAAAATAGAAAAATTAATAACTTTTGTATATCTTTTCGCAAGAATACTTGACAGTTTGGTTATTTTTCTTTTATTCCACTCCAGTGCATGTTCAGTCAGCAATTCCTCTCGTCCTATGTATGCATACATCAGAATTAAACGTTTAACTGGTTTGATAATTTTATTGCACATGCTTACCTTCAGGTAACATATGCTTGGTAGTGCACCCTAACCGCGAGAAATGACTGTTAATCTGTTCTACTTCCTCTCCTGTTGTTGCAGAAGCGCCATCTTGCCATCGCCCTCCCCAAATAACCTGCAAAAAAGATTACACAATGGACACTGCACTTGACTGCACACTTGCCACGTACGAAATATAAAAGCACAAGGAAATTTACCTGGCAATACCAAGCATGTGCTTTGGCATGCATTACGGAAAGAGCAGGTTTCATCTTTTGAGATGTGGTTACATCATTTTTACACAGCCAAGGCCAATACTTGCAGATGACATCATACCAGAAGAATTGTGTTGTACGACGAAGGTAATATTCCTTTTGCATATAATGTGCATAGCCATACACTTCTCCGTGCTTCATGCTAACTGCATGCTGGGCAACACTGTGACGACAGCCAGCAATTTCTAGCCCAGTTTCATCAACAATTTTCTTTTTCTTCAAAGTATTTCCAGCAGCATGCCAAATAGAATCGCCACACTTAGAATCATCTGTGACCTAGGGTAAAGTATAGCCGAATTGAAACAGCTCGATTTTAGATTATTTTTATACGTACAGTAGATCCACTTGGTATAAAAATAATCTAAATATTTGTTACAAATCATAGCATTACGGTCAGAAACTTCCCACACCAAATGTCACACATTGATATTTAATGGGACTATTGTTCTATAATTGTTTTGAGGTAAACGAAAATTCGTATTGTTTGAGAAGACAAATTGTAACAATACCTTTTCCTTTCCTTTTTTGTAAATTTTACAGAGATGATGTTGAACTTTTTCATTTGAAGCAATAAAAGCATCTCCATAGTAGCAATCTCTTTTCCTGCTAAATAATTTCAATTTATCCTCTTTAAAACATACATATGATGAAATAACTTTGAAACTCTTTCTAGGTGATATACAAGACGCATTTCAGTTGTATATGAGCTGACGATTTCCCTCCAAGCTAGTGCATTCCTGCAATGCATCGTCTGTGATTCAGTGTACAAAATGTACTTACATCCCAGCAGATTTGTACCGATAAAGTTTCATGTTACCATCCATGTGAACGGAGTGTTGCTGCTGTTCACATGCAGGGCACTCCATCCAGTTAATATGCCGTAGTTTGTTCAATTCATATTGGCAATATTTCCATTCACGAAAAGAGCTACCAAATGTTTTGCTGTTAATTGTTCCCATCTATATAAAAGATAGAGAAAGATACATCAAACTAATATCTGTACAACTATTTAACTACTGAGGCAATTAGCAAACATAATCATAAAAGAACAGGATTCCATTTTTTGCATGAAGCGATACATTGAAGTTGATACTTAGAAGTTGGTTTAAACGTACCCGCCCTTTTTGTATCGAAAACATTTCTAGTGATTTCACAAAACTATTTTGAGAAATTCCAGGAACAATCTTCTGTAAATTATCCCAGAAATGAAAGAGATCTTGGTGAAATACATATGTCATGTCACGAATAGTTCCAGGCCAAAACCCCAGCTGTATTAAAACATGGGGACTTGTTGATGAAATAACATTGTCACATTGTTTACATTCATATTTTGTGTGACTAATGTCGAATCTACCTGAAGATATAATAATAAATATTTAACCAATTAGCACAAAAATATAAGTTTTGAGTTCCATGATAGAGATCAACATTTGGCCTATAAAGCCTATCTGAATAGCATCATCTGGTTTGAATCTTGCAGGAGCTAGGTTCAGCCTACATAATGTATCATTTATAGCTACAGTATAAAACTATAGAATCTATTTCAGAAAGACAATGTTTTTGTGAATAAAAAAGACAACTAAAATAGCATACCTTTCAATGTTACAGCAATGCAACCCATACCCTTCTCATCATATAAAATATTGCAAGGAAATAGGCATGTGGGACAAATAACATCACCAAATGGAAGGGACCGTTCTAAAAAATACATAGACAATTCATATATTTTCAGAAACTGTTTGAAGAACCCTCTAAAAATGGCAGAACTTTCCTACCAAGGGAAAACATTATCTCACACCTAGAGTTTCACAAAGATGCTGAGATAATACAAAGATAATACTGACTGGTCAATTTTTTTTACAAATTTCATGTGACAAATATGTTTCTGTGTTTCTTTATTTGAAAAAGACCTAATAAAATTTTTTATGAGAAAATTTGCCAATGAATATTTACTCATGTAAAATGAACTTTAGGTTTGACATAAATGCTAAATAGATCATGCTAAATTTCATATTTAAAGAGCATCTTGAGAGTATCACGGTCACAATGCACCTTTTGACACAAGGTATAAGTTACATCTTTTTAGCCATGCTATAATATTTACCAACAGTAATCCATTCCAGTTTGCTGTTAATTGAGGCTGTTGGAGGAATAGGTTCATGAAAACCATTCAAAATTGCATCTCGATCATGAAATGGATGGTTCTTATGGTTCTCCTCATCACAATCCCCACAGACATATCTATGTGAAATGCAGTCTTGACATCCAATAACTGCCATGGCATCTTTACAGCTTTCGCATAACAATTCATCAAAAATGCCAATGGAAAATTTAGTTTGCAGCAAAACTTCGATTAAACTACTTCTGACTTCCTCCCAGCTTTCATAAAGGGAATTTTGTCTTTCATGCCAGGTTCGTTTCTTTTGCTGACCACCACATTTCCAGTTACATAATAATCCTTTTGCTTCTTCAAGGATATCATTCATTGTCACATCTAAACAAATCGATGATACTGCTTTAAAAATGAGCTGCTAGGTAGAATGCCACAAAATCATTGTACACCATATTACACCATTAAGTTTAATATACATTCGATAAACCAAGTTTTGTAAAGTAGCAGGGTCTTTAAATTCCAATATATAAATGCATAAACAGTATCCATATTGGAAAGTTTGCAATATGTGTGAATGATGAGTCACAATCTTCCCTGCACACAGCCAATCTAGCAATGTGGCAGCATGTGTATAATGTCTAGTCAGTAGTCACAGAGGACACAAAGCTATACGAACGTTGTTTAGATAATAAATATTGACTTTTAGCACATCATATTTTACAATAGCGGTTCAAAATGTCAACAAAGCGGATTAAAAACTTCACAGCATTTTTAGCTGTTGTAATGTACATATTTATATTAGATCCATACCCTCTACAGCGTTTGTCGTTACATCCATATCTGATTCACGATCCAATAAACTTACTTCTGGTGGTTCTTGTTCTACGTAAAAAGTGACAAAATAATAAATCATCCGAATGATGGGACCTATCTGGCGTAGGTTCTGTGTAAAATGTTACAAACAGAAGCATACCTTGGAAAATATTATCGCTGTGTTCCTCTAAGTTTTTTGATCTTGAACTAGAGGCGGTATCATCGCGATTATAATACTTTGGATTGTAAGTATTTTTGCAACTCCGTTGGCCAGTTTTTGGATCCGTGCTATACTCATAATGAATAGGCTTTCTTCTCTTTTTTCGCTTTTCTAAAATATCATTACCTTGCCTAATAAGACAATCCATGGAAGGGAGTTTCTTCTTGCGAGCATTGGCAGCCCTTTCAAAATTCTCCGCCATTGTGAAAGATTTGAGTTGGTTTTGACCCAGTTTCTTTCCGTTTCATAATGCTCGGCCACGCGTCGCGAAATTATTGTTTTAGTAATTTCGGATGTGTTTAAGAATTTATTGATATAATAAATTTAGAAGTGGAGCTCATGTTGAAAAAGGGACAGGGATGCATATTTGAGAATTTCTACAATGTCTGTTGCACTTCATTTTATTGTGTTTTTTCTTTCAGGGTGATTTCAATTTCACGTACTTTTCAGAACCATTTCTCTATAGGGATGGACAACAGGAGTTGCAACTGAATTGTTTGGAAAGAAACGTATTAAGTATTTTACATCATATGGATTATCATTGTAAAATTTATTGAACATTTGTAGCAATTATAGATGTAATTGAACTATACTCAATCAAATTTCCAATAGTTTGAGATTCCGAAAATTACTATTTTCTTCTTACAACTCATGTGTTAAGTTTAATGTAGAGATTTCATAGAATATATAATTATGCATGTCATTAGTTATAGTACCTTAACTATCTATATAGTAAATAGTAGCATTCTGAAACATTTTTAATATTAGGTGGTTGGCTATTTAAATTCCATAATGCAACATTAACAAAACCAAACAAAGTTAAATCACAATGGTTAAAACCAGAACAAGTGTGAAGGTTAAAAATGCGATCAATTTCCATTTGAACATGAGCTATATATGGATAGGTCTGAAAATTTATTGCAAAAATTTAAGGTCCATTGAGAACATTTGTAACCTGCACACTTGGAAAATGAAAAAAAAATTCTTGAGAAACTGTAAAAGAACAATTGTTTCAGCTGTTCAGGATGCATTTCAGTGCCATCGGCAGTGGATTGGCAGGCTCTGACCATATCCACATAATTTTTGCCTTGATTGTAGGTTTCCTATATTTAAAAAATCTTCTTTTCTATAAAATATATACAAGATTTTACCTGTAATTACCTCTATGACGTAGACTATTATCAATAAAAACACAATCGTCTATTGATAACGTCTCTGCTATAAGTAAACAAACAATTACTATGAAGTGGTTTATGACTATGCAGTTAATTTATTATAATGGGTTAAACTATCAGCTCACTTCATATTGTCCTATTTGGGTGTGAAAGAAGACTTTTTAGGTGAAAGAGTTGCCAGAAAAATTACAGATTTCATAGCATCATTTAGTACAACTGCATGTATTTCTCTCACTTTATCCATTTTTGTTTTGCGCTGAAATGAATAAATTATGATATTGTGACTATTAAAAACACATACATGCAATGTCAGTCTCCATCCCCTATCATACTCTAGCTGTGATAACAAACAACTAAAAAACACATTTTTTGGAATTGATTGCCCAGTGAGCCCTCTTTTTACAATAAATAGACCAACGTCTACGTCGGTGAATAACTATGAACATGGAAATGTTTTTGATACACGTTTTCGGTAATTTTTTTTTTTTTAAAAAAATTTTTTTTTGAAAAATTGTATCACTTTTTAATCAAGTCTTCTTTATCTAATCTTCGTTTATACCGTTTATAATATGTACATGAAAAGTTAAAAAACTCCAGTATTGGACAAAAAAGCTCACACCATCACTTGTAAACTAAAAGCGTTAATTAAATTGATGAAAATTTACTTGTAAAACTACGAACGTATAAACAATTATATATTTCTAACAGGTGAGAAGTAACATCTTTCCTGGAAAAGTCATTATGACAGCCAAAAACGCAGCAAAAATTCAGAATTTTCAAAATTTATTGCAAGGCGGGGAAAAAGATTTATACAATAAATTCAAAATATTATTGTGAAAAACCAGGAGGGAGAAGACTCAATTTTTGTCTTTGGATCGCGGTATGTCAGTGGTAACTACCCAGGCCATTTAGGACCATGTGGCGTCAGCAAAGCTCAAAATCCGGCATCTTTTTGGCTTCACTTGATGATGACGAGCGAGTCCTCCAGGAATTATAATATAGCTCAGTGCGTGAGGTCTATTGCATAATATGGCGGACAACTTTGATTTCGTAATTGCACATCCTGTGTGTAAATATCCGAGCGGAATTAGTACCCTCGCCTGGTGCTCTGCACCGGCTCGGGGATCAGCCAAATATTATTACCAAAATCGCTGTTTTCTTTTTTTCGAAATAAGAAATCACAGGACCGACCACTACAATTGTTTCGCTTCTTTTTTTAGTTATCTGGCAACCCTGTTACGTTTCGATTATTATACTTCAATGACTGAAATACGCTTGCTTTAAAAAATGCTTAGACAACGCCGCAACTAAATTGGAAACAAAACAGGGACTGTCCACTAATCACTCATTATCAAATTGTGAGCCAAGTATTTGCAAGTAAAGTACACTTCCAAGCAAAGATTAAGTATGCACGCGCGTGGTAGGGGCTTCCGAGTAGATCGAGTATTTGTAAACACGTCAAAAATGTTCCCATGCTTGTGCGAAACCGTAATGCATCCATAATACGCATTAAGTATTACCAGCTTTTATTATTGTGCGTCCATAATGAAATTATAAGCTTTTAGCGCCCATCCCGACACCAAAAAAGGTTTTCTTGCATGTTAATAACCTTGCATGCTTTTAAAAAATGTTTGAACCGAGTAGGCAAACAAATATGCCATATATGGAGAAGAAACAGGGCCGGTCAAGTATTCATTCAATGTCACTATCTGGGGCAAACATTTTCAAGAAAAATACCTCTTCGAAGAGATGATTTATTTTGCACATACGGTATATTACCTGACTTTCTGAAAAATTTCAAGGCCCAATTGTATACGAAGGCTTGAAGGTGGTATCCACCGGATAGTGATAGTGAGAGTGAGTAATGTTTAATATGCCGAAGCAACAGTGCTCTTCAGAAGTAACCTGACACTGCGGTTGCGGTCGACTGTTAGAAACCGCAGACGACCGGAAGGGAAAAAATACGATCGCGGATGCGGCTCACTTCCAAACGGAATGTTATGAACTGATGAAATAGAGAACACAATAATGAAATCGGAAACATCTTCAGAAATTTTTGCCCGACCGAATTCGACCTAGGCTCAACATCGAGCTCATCGCGGTTAACCTACGTCCACTGACCGGGGTTTTTGTTAGGTTATTTCTGGACAGTAATGTATATGCATGCTTTATACACCGAAAGCTCTCCAAGGATGACATACATGCAAGTATGAGGGAAACTCTATATAAACATGCACGCTATTGATTAAAATGAATGGCGACCAAGCCGGGCATTACAAGTTTTCATATGCACCTCATATTCATGTAGCCTCTTAATGTGATGATGCGATTTTAGCGGCCTCCAGCGATAGCAATAACGATTTATTGGAAATAGCCTTGCTTTTCAACATGCTGACACTTTGCTACGTGTCCCGGCTAATTGTTGCTCGTGTGTAGAGTACATCAATATTTCCGTAGTTGTTATGACGACATATTATAACTGTGATACAAATGGAAACTCGTCATCCGGAACGTTATAGAATTCATCATTTGTAGGTGATCTCAATTGGAATATGCCACTTTAGTATTATCCGCGCTTCTGAAATCCCCGGCATAATTTATCGAGTCGGTGCAGAAAACAGCGTTGAGAATTACGTACCCAACACTATCTTATAATGAAGCATTGCACGAAAGCAATATTAAATCACTAAGTACAAGAAGAGACGAAGGATGTGCGAGACTAATCAAGTCACTGCAATTCACCATACCATCCATTAACTCCATGCAATAATGCAATCCGGTCGAATTTACCGAACTCACGACTATGATTTTCGTAATATCAATCATGAACTTTTACCAATAATGCCTGATCTTTTTCCATGTTTAATAATTGTAATCCAGTTTTCAACTGCAAAGTGGAATTTAATAAACCATTTTCATTCTCATTCAAGGAATATTAAATTTGTATATATATACTTCGTGTGTGAGAAGTGAAGAGCTGGCGACCAGAATGGGCGTTAAATAATTAGTATAGAAATTTCATTCATAGAGGATGCGAAGGTTTTCATATGAATCTCATATATAATAAATATGCACTCCTAAAGGGATTACGTTGATACGTTTCGATTATTTATTACTTTAATGATTGAAATACGCTTGCTTTAAAAAAGGCTCAGACAACGCAGCCACTAAATTGGAAACGAAACAGGGACTGTCGACTAATTACTCACCATGAAATTGTGAGCCATTTGCAAGTAAAGTATACCCAAACATTTGCAAGTAAAATTAAGTACCCTTCCAAGCAAATTAAAATGAAGCATGCACGTGCATGGTAGGGGCTTCCGAGTAGATCGATTATTTTTAAACACGCGTCAGACATGTTCACATACTCATGCGCAACCGTAATACATACATAATACGCATTAGGTATTACCAGCTTTTATGAATGTGCACCCATGATCAAAATAAGCTTCTAGCGCCCGTCTCGATAACAAAAAATGTTTTTTCGTATGCTAATAACCTTGCATGCTTTTAAAAAATGTTTAAACTGCGCAGGCAAACAAATATGCCATATATGGAAAAGAAACAGGGGCGGTCAAGTAATCATTCAATGTCACTATCCGAGGCAAACATTTTGAAAAAAAATACCTCTTCAAAGAGATGATTTACACACAGACACATGCACATACAGTATATTACCTGGCTTTCTGAAAAATTCGAAGGCAAATTGTACGAAGGCTTGAAGGCGGCATCAACCGGATAGTGATTTTTTCTAAGAATGCTCGAAAAACGAAAAAAAAATCTTTCGAACCAACAAAAGGACTTCGATTTACGAATGCTAATCGATTTAATCAAAGTTATGGCTAAGAACTTTGGAGTTTAAAGCAATTAAAAAAAAACTATCCGGTGGATAGCGCTATCCGGGTTTCATGACAACCGCCCAAGTTGTTAAATTATATAACTTAGTGGCAGCTACGTTTCTGAAATCAACAGTTTTGTGCAGCAGAGAGTTAGAATTTCGAAATGTTTAATTTGCCGAAGGGAAAAACACGAGTCCAAACGGATTGTTATGAACTGCTTAGATAGAGAACACAATAATCAAATCGTAAACATCTTTAGAAATTTTCGCCCGATCGAATTCGACCTAGCTTCAACATCTGGCTTATTGCGATTAACCGGAGCGTTATAAAATTCATCAATTGTGGGTGATATATATATATAATATATATTATATATATATAATATATATAATATATATATATATATATATATATATATATATATATATATATATATATATATGCACTTTTAATTGCATTACGTTTCAGGGTTGCCAGATTACTGAATAAAACAGCCAAATAGCCTATTATTACTATAATCGCAGTTTTCTTTTTTCCAACAAAAAAATCAAAGAGCCGACCATACACAGCAATTGTTTGGCTTCTTTCTTCAGTAATCTGGCAACCTTACGTTTGCGATCATCAATTGTGAGCCAAACATTTGCAAGTAAAGTACACTTCCAAGCAAAGATTAAGCATGCATGCGCATAGTAGTGGCTTCCGAGTAGATCGAGTATTTGTAAACACGTCACACATGTTCACATGCTCATGCACAACCGTAATACATCCATAATACGCATTACGTATTACCAGCTTCTATGAATGTGCGCCCATAATGAAATTAAGCTTTTAGCGCCCATCCCGAAAAGAAAAAAAGGTTTTCTCGCATGTTATAAACTTGCATGCTTTTAAAAAATGTTTGAATCGCGTAGGCAAACAAATATGCTATATATGGAGAAGAAACAGTGCCGGTCAAGTACTGATTCAATGTCACTATCTGTGGCAAACATTTTCAAGAAAAATACCTCTTCGAAGAGATGATTTATTTTGCACATACAGTATATCACCTGACTTTCTGAAAAATTTCAAGGCCCAATTGTACGAAGGCTTGAAGGTGGTATCCACCTGATAGTGATTTTTTCTACTGCTCTAAAAATGCTCGAAAAGCGAAAAAACTTTGATATTTGGGGCCAACAAGAGGACCTCGATTCACGAATACTAATCGATTTAATCAAAGTTATGCATGGCGAAGAACTTTGGATTTGAAAGCGATTGAAAAAAAATCACTATCCGATGGATAGTGCTATCTGGTTTTCATGACTACCGCCCCAATTGTTAAATTAATTAACCTAGTGCACGTGGCAGCTCCGTTTGTGAAATCAACAGCTTTGTGCAGCAGAGAGTGAGTAATGTTTAATATGCCAAAGCAACAGTGCTCTTCAGAAATAACCTGACACTTTGGTTGCGGTCGACTGTTAGAAACCGCAGACGACCGCAAAGAAAAAAATACGACCGCGGATGCGGCTCGCTTCCAAACGGAATGTTATGAACTGCTGAGATAGAGAACACAATAATGAAATCGAAAACATCTTTAGAAATTACTGGCAGACCGAATTCGACCGAGATTCAACATTGGGTTCACCAAGGTTAACTTACGTCGAACTGCGGTTTTTGTTGTTTTTTTTTGGACAGTATTGTATATGCATGCTTTATACACCGAAAGCTATCCAAGCATGTAAGAGCATTCATATATAGAAGGCAATGGCATTTTTTTCCCAATTGTCTTAATTCAAACCACGATTACTTCCAAATTCTCGTTACTTATTTTTCAGAGTACACTGTTATTTTCAGGGTGTTTTTTTAACACCACTTTTAAGGGTTCTAGGGGTGTAATAGGGGAGTTACAAAATTCCAGCGTAATAACTCCATAGTTGGATTTAAAATAACACCACGTAAGGGGGTTACGCGCAATGTAACACCATTTTGGGGGTTAAAATAAGTACATTATACCACGTGATCAAGCTGATGCAATCATGCAAAACGAGCTATTTTTCAAAACCTTCGCAAGCACTGCTGGTTCCACAGGAGAATTGCCAGTATTTTTAAAGATAAGTTACGACTAAAACCGAATTGAACGAGGAAGAGTCAAAGAAAGGTTGGCGGATTTGCTGTATGCAGTTAAAAACGGCAATGTACGTATTTGAATATCATTTCCATGCCTCTCGGAGTGCGACTGTTTACCTGCCGATTGTGGATACAAATTAAACTGCAGTTCGTGAGCTAAATTGTTTGTAATTCTCCGTTGGAAGAAAGTGTACAGTTGCTCAGCCATCCAGGATACAAACACAATTGCGCTGGTGTGTAATATATTTTCAATATTTCAACAGAAAACCTTCAGCAAGTGTCGACAAAATAATTCAATACAAAACTATTAATGTAGGTCGCTAAAAATATCTTGATATGGAACAGTAGACATGAAAAACATTTTTCATATTCTCATAGTCTAAAGGAAAATAAGGACTTATATATGAATTAAATATATTTAATAATGGGATGAAAAGGTATTATATATAGTATAATATATCCTTAGGTAGGCAACTTCAATCACCATATCGAGATGTACACATGAAAACAATCCGAAAATACGTCAATTAATACCTAAAACTAATCTAAAATAACAAGTGAAATGAAATCTACAATATTTTTACTATATACTTCCTATGTTTTAACTTTGAAAACAAGTTATAGAAGCGAGAAAAATGCGAAGTTTTTGACATTTTACTCATTTTTTAAATGGGCCGTTGCTTGACCCGCGCTGCATGTTGACGTTTGAAAATGACGAATTCGTAATCTCATTGGCTGTCACAACAGCGAGAATAAAAAACAGCCAATGAGGTTACGAATTCGTCATTTTCAAACGTTCTTAAAAGTCTACAGCGCGGGTCCAGCATCGGCCTATTCCAAAAATAAGTAAAATATCAAAAAATTTTCGCATTTTTCTCGCTTCTATAACTTGTTTTCAAAGTTAAAACATAGGAAGTATATAGTAAAAATATTGTAGATTTCATTTCACTTGTTATTTTAGATTAGTTTTAGGTATTATTTGACGTATTTTCGGATTGTTTTCATGTGTACATCTCGATATTGTGATTGAAGTTGCCTACCTTAGGATATAATTTGTAAAGTTTTTACAATGCCTTTGTTTGTTCTTTAAAAGAAAAACGTCTAGATTTCTAATGATTTATTACGGAACTTTAATATGAAGTTGTATTTGTGTTGTAAATATTGTAGATTGGATATAAAGTAATAAAATTTTGCTCAAATTTTTGTATGATTCTTTATTTCTTTCCGGATATTATAGCGGGATCCTGAAAACGGGGTTATTTTAACCCCAAAATAGGAGTTAAATGTAACCCCAAAATGGGGATTACAATTTAAGTCCAGAAACGGTGTTATTTGTAACCCCCAAAAAGGGATTATTTTCGATTAAATCTCGTAACCCCTGTTTTTGGTGTTAAAATAACACCCTGAAAATAACAGTGTATTTTCGGTTCTTGTGATATTTCTTTATGGAACACGGAAATAACTTTCACCAAATCCTAAAGACTCGAAACATGGTATTTTCTACTAAATTAAACTATTTTCTACTAAATAACCAGGACGGGCGTTAGAACTTTTCATCTGCACCTTGTATTCATGTACACCCTTAATGCGATTTTAGTGCCTTTTAGCGATAGTAATAACGATTTATTGCAAATACGCTTGCCTCTCAACATGCAGACAGTTTGCTACGTTTCCGGCTAGCTGTTGCTCATGCGCAAAGTACATTGATCAGTATTCCGTAGCTGTTATGACATATTATAACAAAGCTCGTCGACCGGAGCGTTATAAAATTCATCGATTGTGGGTGATCTCAATTGGAATATGCCTCTCCTGTAATGTCCGCCCTTCCTAAATTCCTACCATAATTTATCGTGTCGGTGCAGAAAAAAGCGTTGCAAATTATGTACCCAACACTATCTTATAAGGAAGCATTGCACGAAAGTAATCTTAAATCAGTAAGTATACAAGAAGAGGCGAATGATGTGAGAGACTAATCAATACATTGCAAGAACAAGATTTACCATACAATCCATTAACTCCAGTAATTAAATCCGGTCTACTTGGCCGAACTCATGACTATCATTTTCGTAATATAAATCCTGACCTTTTACCAATAATGTCTGATCTTTCTCCATGCGTAATTGTAATCCAATTTGAACTGCAAAGTGGAATTTAATCAAACATTCTCATTCTCATTCAAGAAATATTAAATTTGTATACATTTCGTGGGTGAGAAATTGTTCTTTTAGAAGAATGGATCGTGAAGAGCTGGCGACCAGAAGGGTTGTTATTATAGAAGTTTAATGCACACAGAGTGCGGAAGTTTTCATATGAAACTCATATAAATGTGCACTCCATATTCGATTACGTTAGTAAGTTTTGATTAAAACTTTAGTTCATGCAAGGATTGAAATACGCTTGCTTTAAAAAAATTTCAGACGCAGGAACTAAATTGAAAACGAAATGAGGGACCGTTGACTAACCATGCACTCAATAATGACCAAATTGTGGACCAAATATTTTATAGTAAAAAAACAGGGCCGGTCAAGTAATCGTTCAATGTTACATTCTGGGGCAAGACTTAATATATAGCGGTATCCACCGGCCTATGCAACTGACCCCTTGAACATGGTCAATAGGGTAAAGTATCTCGATGATAGTTCAAGGAATACCCTGATTAGTATTTTCTAACCATGTCGACGGACACGTTCAGCGCTGTTTATCGTGCGTTAATCCTTTCAACCGCATGATATTAAATAACATTACAAATATTTGACTTGCACCGAAGGACGTATGCGATGTTATGTAAATGTGCAAACATATTACAAGTTCTTCATTGTGGTTACAAAACTGTTAATCTCAGAGTCGTAGCCGTTACTATACGTTAATAAAACAATTAAGAGAAATTAATTAAAAAAACAGTCATATAATTATATACATGTTTAAATGAAGAGTTCCCTTAGAAGATGTGCTTTAAATGCAAATGTTAGTTTGCCCATGCATGTAGAATGCGATAATGATTGATTACTTGACAGCCTCTGTTTCTTTTCCATATTAGTCTACGCGGTTCGTACTTTCTTTTAAAAGCATGCAAGGTTCATCCCATAGAAAAAAGCAGCCATTTCTGCTATTGCGGCATGTGCAAGAAGCTTAATTTCATTATATTTACAATTATAACCTTGCATGCTTTCCATATACTCTAAATAAATCTAATCAAGGTCATACGTGCTACGGAAGGTCGTGTTATGGATGGGCATGAGCAGCAGTGGTGAACGTGTTTACAAATACTCTTCTTGGAATGTGCTAGACAAAATTTCATTGTTCCACCCACACACAGGCTCTGATATATAAGGCTGAATTAGTTTGACCATGCTAGGGCTTAATCAGCTTCACGAGTTATTAACAGGATCACTGAGAAGAGATTTCGAAAATGTTGTTCCTTCTTTTCGCTAGTATTTTTTGTATGATCAGTCACGGCGAAGCAATTTGTTGTGAAGAAATCAAGTCGATAATGGACAAGAAGATTGAAGCAAAAAATACACTATGCGCTCCAGGACACAATCTCCCTCCAGGCTGTTGCGAGGATATTTTCAAAGGAGTTGAAGAGTATATTGCTGCGTATGAAGCTCTTTGTGGGAACAATACAGGTAATGTGCAAATATAGTGCATGTCTTTCTAGGGTATGTATGTGCAAACTGGTGTTTGATATTAATTTCGTTATGGTACGTATATTTACTGACAACGTTGCTCGCGGAAAATATTTCAGAGGCCTGTAGTGACCTGTGACGATGGTTTATGTATAGTCAACGGTTCAATGTTATCGATTTGTTAAATATTATACACTGAATGTGTATAAACTGAATGTGTATAACACGTTAAATATTATACACTAAATATTATACACTGAACATTATAGTCAAATGTTTAGAAAAATCTTTATTAATCACCATATTTTTTTATAATTCTCGCATTTGTTTGCATCGTTACTTCGTTGCGCATTTTTTCGGCCGCCAATTATGTGGTATTTATAAATGTGGGCAATCATATTTTGAAATACAGCTTTTTTCTGCTAGTTCCATGCATGGACCCCAAGCCATTGGGAATGCAAAGCGGCAAAATACCAAATTCGGCAATCACAGCATCGTCAACCTTTGGTAGTTCTTATTACCCTTACTTCGCAAGATTGAATAAGAATGGCAGTTCTTGTTCTTGGGCACCAACTCATGCAGGAAAAGTTGGCTCGTGGTTACAAGTTGATCTTGGACAAAACACAGCTGTCACAGGATTTTCAACTCGAGGAACATGTTATAACAATGAAGAGTGGGCGATCTCTTATTCGATTTCTTACCGCGACAGTGGTAGTGCTTGGACTCTTTATGAAGAGTCAGGGACTGCAAAGGTGATCAAATAAACAAAAAAATATATTTTGCCATTCGCCTTGGCTATCCACATGTTCTTCCATAAAAATTTGACGAAATTTAAAGTGGGTCGTATAATTATCCAACATACCATAATAATTATATGCATAGTGTTTACAAAGAATTATCTCAATTTTATAATATAATTTTAAAGTGTAAAAAAGTATTAAAAAACGTTACAATATTTCAAAGGGGCCAGTGAAGTTTTAATATATATGGCAGTTTTTAGGACGTGACTGTTTGGCTTAGACCATAAAGCGAATACTTCCACACGGACTTAAGCGCTAAACATTCTGTGCATGGTTGTCCAAACAGGGTGGACAAATGCGGCCCTAGTTGCGTGTAAAAGTGTTGCTATAATTCATCAAAGTTTATAAATTTTTAATAAAACTAATCCTGCATGTTGTTTTTTTGCAGGTTTTTCAAGGCAACAAAGATCGAAACTCCATTGTTACCCACACATTGAAAAATGAAATCAAAGCTCGATACATTCGTGTGTTGCCAAAGTCATGGAGCAACTATCCTACAATGAGACTCGAGTTGTACGGTTGTTACTGAGTAGAACGTCCATGAAACATCCTTAGAGTAAATTTCCCAATAGTTGAAATGTTTAGTTGCGGTAATCACAGACTGGCTTAGTTTTAATTTGTAGACTAGCTTGCATGTTTCATCTAATAACTATACAATAAATGAAATAGAAAAAAAAATTGGTATCATTGCTTCATCAAAATTCTACTACTTTAACTATATTTATTATATGGCTAGCGTCACTTCTGGGAAATGGAGCAGTGATTGGCTGAAAGGAACTTTCAGTGGTCCACTTTCGGCGATCCATTACGAGATTAAAAGACAGAGAAATCTTTAATGAAAAAGGCACAAATAAATGCCGAAGAGAAAATTTAATTGATTTTGAAGTTAATAAGACGTCTCCATGCCGCAGTTTAGGTAAACTAAATAATTCCGTATTTTGTTTTTATCAACGCGTACCAGGCTGTATTATACTAATACGAATTTATGCATTTCTTGTTTGTTTCAAGTGCATAATTTTTATTAACCTCGATTGCTCGGTCTTTACCGAGAAATATCGCAGACCTCGATCTTTTTGTACAAACCTCGTTCTTCGAGCTCGGTCTGTACAAAAAGACCTCGGTCCGAATTTCTCGGCAAATTAAGACCTCGCGCTCGGCTAATAATTAAGAAGCTAGTATTGTTCACTAACCTAAGTTTATAAATTTGGAAACACGTGGGTCAAGAGTGTTGTGTGCTAAGATGTTCTTTCTTTATTTAGATAATTCTCGTACATTAATATAAAGATCCCGTGTTAAAATAATGTCAACATGTCAGTCCTCTCGCTTGAGTTCACTGAGCAGCGAGCTCTCTCAAGCCCGCTGACCTATGCCTGCGTTGCTTGAACTTCATGTAACAGTCAGTGCAGTTCTCCCCTTTTTGGATGACAAGAGTACTGGTCCGTTTCATTTGGCTGGAGGGAAACCATAATAAGCTGGCTGCTGCCCGGCTGATCAGCGGGTCCTTAACTGGCCAACCCTTACGAAAATTCAAAAAATGGAATTCCTATAGGAAATTATTTCAAATACTCCTATAGGATCCTATTGGAAATTGGCCCCTGAGCCTGTAGGATCCTATAGGAATTCCTATAACTTCTTATAGGAATTCCTACAAGATCCTATAGGAATTCCTACAAGATCTTATAGAATTTCGTACAAGATCCTGTAGGAATTCCTAAACTATCGTATATATAGGAATTCCTAAAAGATCGTATAGGAATTTCTATAAGATCCTATAGGAATTCTTACAAGATCTTATAGAATTTCGTACAAGATCCTATAGGAATTCCTAAAATATCGTATAGGAATTCCTAAAAGATCGTATAGGAATTTCTACAAGTTCCTATTGGAATTCTTACAAGTTAAGAATATGTTTGAGACTTTAATGAATATGAAATTGTTTTGAGATTTCCAATAAAATTTATTAATATAAATCTACATATAAATCTACATGCATTATAAAATATATTAATAATTTACAGACAAACTAATCACACAACAATATGCTAATATATACATATACAATGAAGGAAAACAGTTACTCATTTTTTGTTTTCTGGCACCTCTCTGTATTGGTCAGCTTTGCTTTTATGTAACTTTTCACAGGCTTGTCATCTGGCAAGCGAAATAAGGGCCGTAGCTAGACCGCTTAATTGGGGGGGGGGGTGTATATTCATATATTGATGTTTATATACCGTAGGAACAATAGCGTACAAAAGAAATCAGTCGGGCATAGGACGAATATATGAATATACACCCCCCCCCCCCAATTAGGCTTTTAGCTATGGCCCTGAGCGAAATCTCTTTACAACCAGGTCTAAAACACGAGGAAGCAATTCAGTTCAAAGCTGATCATATGGTAACACATTTAAATTTAAGTTAAATCTGATGCAGGTCCATAATTTTGTTGGCAAAAATGTTTAAAAATCAGCCATTGGACATACCTTTAATTTATGCAGGTTCCAGTGATGGCTTTGGATGCTTAGTTTTGTCAGCATTTGAAACCTTTCCAGTAAGTGAATGTGTGGCCAACACATCCCTTGACCAAGTCATATCCATCAAAAGCATATGTGTATGCTTTAGCATTTCCATGTAAAGATAGCAACTCTTTCTGAGATGGAAGGATTTCAATCCCTGGAGCAAGTATATAACCTATCAACAAGTTAAGAATGTTAAGCCACAAGCAACTCTTTCACCTTGAACATTAAGCATACAACATAATAGCTCAATATTTGTAGATAATAGTAAATAACAGTAAATTAAGGCCCTATTATCCAAATGCACAATTAAGGTTTTCCTGTGAAGACATTTGAAATTTTCCTGTGATGACATTTACATGGACATTTACATGGTAACTTTTAACTGCATATTATATATTGAATCTAAATTACTATCCTTACCATTGTCTGTCCTTCTTCATCTGCATCATCAGGTTTAACTAGCACCAAACAGATCATTTGCATGGCACAAAGGTGATGATGGCTTCTGTAATATTTAATATAATACTTATAATAATAGTAATAATATTTAAGTTGTAATTAGTAAGAGTTTTGCAAAAAATGTTGAGTCGCAAACTATTCGAAAATAAGTACAACCTTCCTTTTAAATCAATGTCTCTAATAAAGTTTAATATAAATTCAATAACGTCAAACAAAACAGTTCTTGTTAACGACAACACACATGAACTGGATGAATATTTTAGTGCCATGCGGTATAAACAAGTTTTCAAACCCGACGTTTTTTATTTAAATCATGTCAAAAAAATGAAGCAATAAAAGGATTGTCAATTTAACTTTTAAATCCACTTATACATATTATAATAATATATCCTTGCATTTTACATGCTTATAGAATTTTTGGTCGTAATAGATTTTTCTACTTCATAGCAGGTAAATATTATTACAGTGAATTTTTGTGACTACCGCGTAAGCGGTAGCCACTATGTCAAAGGCTGGCTTGATTGCTTGCTTGCTTGCTTGCTTTCTTAAAGTGCCTATATATCACTTGTGGGATCTTTACGGATTTGAATAGAGCTTGAAAAATTAGCTTATAAGTTCTATAACCCTTTTTGATATAATTAAATAGTTTCGGAAATATTTACATCTAAACATGATGATTTACTCAGCACAATGTCACACAACTGATGTACGTCACACTGGGCAGTTTTCGCCATTTATCGCCAACCTTTCCGGTGAAATCAAACATGCAATTCAAATGCAAATTATTTTAGTATCAACATAGCTTTTCTACATGTACGTTGTTTTGCTTACATTTTTGAGCTGTTTGAACTTTGCACGTCTTACTGAAATATAATAATCAATAATTTTTCGCCGTAACGATGCGGGATGTCTTTTTCATGGCACTGGTTTTCGATTCAAATGGCGAAGCAGCGACCTGATTTGCTCTTAAAATTGGCGAATAATTAAATTGGTATTCGCCAATTTTAAGAGCCAATGAGGTCGCTGCTTCGTTATTTGAATCGAAAACCAGTGCCATGCAAAAGACATCCCGCATCGTTACGGCGAAAAAATTCATAGCAACACGAAAAGTATCAATAATTTTCTTGTATGATTGCATGGCGACTTTAGTAATTATAATAACTTGTAGGTACACCACGTAAGTATTAAATACTGCAAAGCTTTCGGTCCGTTAACCCGGACCTTCATCAGTGATGAAGGTCCGGGTTAACGGACCGAAAGCTTTGCAGTATTTAATACTTACGTGGTGTACCTACAAGTTATTATAATTACGAAAAGTATCGCTAAATTTTTCATATTTCTAGAGTTGTTTTCAACAGGAAAATGTACTGGAGAGCAATTAAAAACATCAAATTTTATTGTTATGATTTTTTTTTGTGAGTTATGTTGCATATTTTCAATGTTTTTTGTCGATAGTTTTGAGGCTGTACGTCGTTAATAATTTATATTTAGTTGCCAACCTTATCTTATTATAATACAAATATAGCAATTGGTGTTTACGTCACAGACCGCGATATTAAACCGGAAGGACGCTTTAGATTAAAACACAAATACCTTTGGGCTACCTAGGGTCTAACAAAACAGTTCTTGTCAACGACAAACACAGGAACTGGATGAATATTTATAATAGTATTCCAGAAAGCTATATTATATATATATATATATATATTTATATATATATATATAATATATATATTTATATTTATATATATATAATATATATTATATATATATATATATTATATATTATATATTATAAATGACGTAAGAACACACTATGAGATAGTTTCGAGAACGAAAAATCAATATATTGTATGCATACAATGTGATTTATATATTGTAATATATTGCGTTTTGGTGATAAATTAATTTTAACGATACGAGTAAGAAACACGCAACGGAATATGTGGCAATAATAAGATATCGCAAATTTAAAAAAAACGCGAAGTCTTGCCCTAAGGAGTTAATTATCATTAAAAACAAACGATGGAAAATCTCTCCGTTGGTACTGACGGTACCGATGGTGTGGCCGTTTAGTGCGCCTATTAGCTCAGCTGGAGTTCACGAAACGAATATATTTATTACTGATGGTGAAACTTAAAACGTAGTTTATGATAAAATTAACTATATACATATTTAAAAGAATTCTAAGTAAAACTAGACCAAAATTAACTATTCTAATCACCATACATTTTCAGATGGACTGTTTAAA